>NW_026111784.1:0-2500 GCF_024679095.1 Eriocheir sinensis | reverse complement strand
CTACAAGTCCCTTGTGCTCCCTGTCTTACTCTATGGCCGTGATACATGGACACTAAATGGGGACTTGGAGAGGCGGATTGATGCCTTTGGTAATAAAAGTCTACGCAGAATCATGGGATATCACTGGAATGACATTTTGTCAAACCGGCGACTACTCCGTGAGACTGATTCCACATATATTATCTGCATAGTCCGTCAACGTCAACTCCGGCTATACGGGCACGTGGCACATTACCCTGAAGCTGATCCTGCTCATCAGGTTGTCTCTGTAATATACAATCCTGAGTGGAGGAGATCAAGGGGACTCCCACAGAGTTCGTGGGTTGAGCAAGTCGATAGATCTTGCAGGGAGGTACTCAGGATGGGTAGGGGGCCAGCATCTGCACGAAGACTCGCCCGGAGGGACCTAGGACGTCGTAGGGTGGGCAAGGCGACGCCAGCAATCGCGCCAATCATTAATAGAAAAAGCCAAGACCTTGCTTTCTCTAACTCTTCCAAAGACCTCCGTCACCTAGTCAATAATATCCTCAACAATATTACTTTCTCAGCTCTCCCACCTCTCCATAATTTTGATGGTTCAACTGCTATCGTATCTATTTCTTGAGCTAATTTCTTCTCTTAAACTATCTCTAAAAAAATAACTCTGAACGATTCTGGGAATATTCTTCCTACTCATCCCCGTCTGACTCTGCTATCCCTATTATACAAATTCTTAGGAATGGAGTTTTCTATGCTCTCTCTGGCCTTAATCCTCAGAAGGCTATTGGGCACGGTGGAGAGCCTCCTAATATCCCTGAAAAAAAATGTGTTTCAGTACTGACACCCTGCCTTCTGACCAAACTCTCGTTTCTGCCTATTAACATCTATTTTTCCTTCCTGCTGGAAATGCGTCTACATACAACTTGTGTTTTAAGAAGGCCGTAGACAGGTACTCCGAGGTCCACACGGCGTCAGGCGAGTTGTATGTTTTGAAAACCTTGCTTTATTTTCTGTTTTCCCGTGATGATCATTTCCTACCCCCGCGGGCTCGTCTCGCGTCAATTTGTGTTCAAAGGTGATAGATAAAGGACACTGCATAGCCCTAGCGATATTTATTGCTTAGTAGGAAGGTTAGCTGCCACCGGCTGGACCAAGAAGTACCATGATTGTCATACGATTCCACTATAGGCTTCACACTAAACAACATTTTGAAATTCTGCTGAACATGACATGAAGGTTCTGGTGAACAACAAATAGAAAAATATGTTGATCAGCGTTACTGGCATTGTACATGCTAATTAATAATTATTTCTATAATTTTTCTTTCTTTTTCGTATAAGAAGGGGAGGACATAGTATGTAAATCCGTATTATTGCAGTGCTTGTGCACGTGACATACGTGATTCTAACGACTATACCCAGGCCAAATATATTCAGCCGCCTTTGATGCATTTATGAAATAGTGATGCTATTATTGTTGGCTACATGCATGTAGGTAAGTATTTTCATTTCTTTCTTTTTTTGAGATTATAAGGACATAATATATATATATATATATATATATATATATATATATATATATATATATATATATATATATATATATATATATATATATATATATATATATATATATATATATATATATATATATATATATATATATATATATATATATATATATATATATATATATATATATATATATATATATATATATATATATATATTATATATATATATATATATATATATATATATATATATATATATATATATATATATATATATATATATATATACACACACACACACACACACACAGAGTAGTCAATGGAGAGTAGGGAGAAAGTGTTGATGAAGTTTAAGGAGTAGGACGCGAAGGAGCAATAACACCAGTTCTCCTGAATCGCCACTACAGTATAGTCATTCAAACTAATAGAGCTCATTTTCTTCTCCAGCATTTATGAAATATTGGGGTTAGTTATTTTAAGTGTGTTGTGTGTGAAAGGAAGGCGTACAATTGGTTGAATGTGTCTTCTGCTGTCTAGTTCATGATGCAGCTCTGTGGAGGAAGATTTTGAAAACAATATTGGGTCCTTCCCAAAGAGAAGCTAACAAATAGGTTACGTGTGTTCTTCTCAAGAAGTAACTCAAAAATAGGATTTTTCGGGTGTGGCCAACACAAAAAAAAGAAAGAAATGCTAGCAGGTGTGATAGACCACTGTAGGGCTGACACATCCCTAGTCCACACAGCCTACAAATTAAGACACGAGGCGGTTATTGACCGACGGCGGGACGCCACTGGAATTGGCTGGGCTGGGTTTTGTCTCATCAGATGCTCCTCGCCACAGCTAACTCCGTTTGTATGTTTATCTCGCTTTTCACAATGACCGTTGATGTCTAACTTCATGTAACAATATCATTTATTGTCTTATGTTACCACGTTCACTATTGTCAAAAGGATAGTTCCTTTCAAAGCAGTCTTTGATGTGTGTCAGCTATTAGTTTTTTCAAGGTTT
>NW_026111783.1:307399-350744 GCF_024679095.1 Eriocheir sinensis | reverse complement strand
ATCCAAGTACTTCCTTTCCCCATCAACGTTCACTTGCATCCATTGATGATGTAACTATATCTCTAGAGTCTAGAGGAATTTAGGATGAGACATACTTCACTGGATGTCAATTCAAGCATGGGCCCTGATTGTCTACATCCTTGTCTCCTTAAGTTTTGTCCCAATCTGGCTACCCCTCTTCAATTAATTTTCAAGCAATCCTTACTCCAGGGTAGGTTGCCTGTTGAGTGGAAGAAATCCAACATTTTGCCCATTTTTAAGAAGGGATCCAGACATATTCCTCTCAATTATAGGCCAATTAGCCTTACTTTAGTATGTTGTAAGACTTTAGAAAGGATTATAGCTAAAGACCTGTATGAGTTCCTAGAAGTTAACCAGATCTTGTCTGCTGACCAGTTTGGGTTCCGTCGTGGCAGAACTGTTGACGATCAGCTCCTACTGGTATACCATGATGTAACCTCTTGGCTTGACCTGGGTGCTGTCGTTGATGTTGTCTTGTTTGACTTTAGCAAGGCCTTTGATGTTGTTTGTCACACCATTCTTATAGACAAACTAAGATATCTGGGTGTGGGTGGTCGGCTGCTTGACTGGAACTCTGACTTTCTGACGGGCAGAATCATGCAAGTGTCAATATCGGGTGCCTCTAGCTCATCTAGACTGATCCGTAGTGGAGTTCCACAAGGTTCTGTACTGGGCCCACTACTGTTCCTTATATATGTCAACCACCTACCTTCACATGTTAAATCTAAGTGTAAATTCTTTGCGGACGACTTCAAACTGTATATGAAGATACGGCATAATGCCACTTACCCTTTGGCTGAAGATCTCAGTTATCTCCAAAGAGATATTAATAGTGTCTCCAGGGTGGCTAGCTCGTGGGGGCTAAAGTTTAACCCATCCAAGTGTGTAGTGCTACGATGCCAACGTGGCTCTACTGACTGGACAGCTGTGGGCTCTCTTCAGCACTACCACCTAGATAACTCTGATCTGTCCTTGGCTGACACCCATAGAGACCTGGGAGTTCTAGTCGACAACACCCTCAAGTCTCATGCATATATGAGAACAACAGTTAATAAAGCTGCAGGATTAGCCAATAACATACTCATATCTACTCTCTGTCGCTCCAGTGACTTTATGTTTGCCATCTTCAAGTCACACATAAGACCTACTTACTAGAGTTTGGGTCAACAGTTTGGAACACTGGATACCTGGGTGACCTGCGGCTGCTGGAGTCAGTGCAGCGCCGCTGGACCAAGCACATAGATGGCCTGGCTGAACTAAATTATGCTGATCGTCTCAAGGCTCTTAACCTATACTCTGTACAAGGCAGACTTTTGAGAGCAGACCTCATTAAATGTTGGAAGATCTTTCATGATCAGTGTGCCATTTATCCGTCTGATCTATTTACTATCTCCCCAGTTACTACTACCAGAGGCCACAGATTCAAATTAGCCAAACCATACACCTCCACTGAGTGTAGACGCAGATTTTTCAGTGTTAGGTGCATTGATCACTGGAACTCCCTCCCAGACAGCGTTGTTAGCGCTGGCACAATCCAGGCATTTAAACGGGGCCTTCACCTTTCCCTTGAACAGTCACTGTTCTCGTACACAGAATAATTACCTGCCTCTGTCAAAACTCATCCCATTATTAACATTGTTCTGTAACGAACTCATATCTATACACCTTGCTTAATACCTAGCTGCACATGGCACACATTCCGCCCATTATTTTTGTACAAATCATAATTTCCTTAATTGAACTGATGGGCTGGCGAGCCAGCAGTTGCGGGCTATCCTTCTACGTACCACTGATATGTGAACCATGACAGTAAGGTGGGGTAGCCAACCAGGTAAGTAAACCAGGTGAGACTTTACTATTATTTTCGATTGGGACAAGAAGAACCTGGTGTCCTTTAACCCCTCAAAAACATAGTTTCTCCATCTACCCACTCGACACAATCTTCCATACAACTATCCCCTATTCTTTGACAACACTCATCTATTACCTTCTTCAACACTAAGCATCCTCGGTCTATCCTTATCTCAAAATCTCAACTGGAAACTTCATATCTCTTTTCTTACTAAATCAGCTTCCTCGAGGCTGGGCGTTCTGTACCGTCTCCGCCAGTTTTTCTCCCCCGTACAGTTGCTATCCATTCACAGGGGCCTTGTCCGCCCTCGTATGGAGTATGCATCTCATGTGTGGGGAGGCTCCACTTACACAGCTCTCCTGGACAGAATGGAGTCTAAGGCTCTTCGTCTCATCAATTCTCCTCATCATACTGAAAGTCTTGTACCTCTTAAGGAGGCTTTCTATTATTATTATTATTATTCGATAATCAAAGGCTAATATAATTGTACTTTAATTTTACGTATAACTTAAAGGCGCATCGAAGCATTTAAAGGTCCAAAATCAGCCTGGCATTTAATTAAAGCGCCGCCCAGCTGTCACGTCGCTTTAACTTAAGAGTAAAATCTCAAGGAATTTTGCATGAATAGTTAGACACTTAAGTTTCCCCGATCTTCATTTACGTTTTCTCTAATACATGTCTCGTTGAGAGTAAGTGAAATGACCTGAAGAAGAAGAAGAAAAAGAAGAAGAAGAAGACGCAGATACTCCCAGAATACCGGCCGATAGCTTTGTTTACAAATCTTATGAGCTATTTTTACCTGTTTCCCTATTGTTTACTTGCTTTTTTGAGGATGGGAAGGAGAAAAAATAGCCTTATTAAACTACAGAAAGGAGCCCACCACAGGTACAAAAACAACCCTTCATGATGAAACTGCTTTTCCGAGAACCCCCAGTGGTGAGGTGCGATTAGTACCGGCAAAGGCTCACTAGTTAAGAAACTCTGTATGCCATTGATTTATTTACATATGATAAGGGATGCATAGAAGTACTTCCATACAAAAAATCATAATTGTAGGGTAAAAAGATGTGGAGTGATTATAAAAATAGAAAACTTTTTCGTTCTTCGGCCGTCCTGAAAAAAAAGTTTTTTACAAACTAAAAATGGTATTTTGTCTTCATTTATGAACCGTTTTTCATAAAACAAAGTTTATTTAAAAGATCACGAAGGTTACAACAGCGTACTAGGCGCTTTTATATTTATATAATTTTGTTATATATATATATATATATATATATATATATATATATATATATATATATATATATATATATATATATATATATATATATATATATATATATATATATATATATATATATATATATATATATATATATATATATATATATATATATATATATATATATATATATATATATATATATATATATATATATATATATATATATATATATATATATATATATATATATATATATATATATATATATATATATATATATATATATATATATATATATATATATATATATATATATATATATATATATATATATATATGTTTGTGTGTGTGTGTTTAAGTCAGAAAAAAAACATGATCTATATTAAAAAATCTGTGCCTTGCACGTTATTAGAAATGCATTGAAATATAACATGTTAAAAAAACAATAATAATAAATGGAAAAATGAAATAGAAATATAAATAATAAGACTAAGAGTAAACTGGGGGTTTAGAAAACCTCCTGAAACCCCCCGCCATGTTGCCTCTCTTTCTATCTTCTATCGATATTTTCATGCTGACTGCTCTTCTTAACTTGCTAACTGCATGCCTCCCCTCCTTCCCCCCCTTTTGCGGCCCCGCTGCACACGACGTTCTACTCATGCTCATCCCTATACTGTCCAAACGCCCTATGCAAGAGTTAACCAGCATTTTCATTCTTTCATCCCTTACACTGGTAAACTCTGGAACAGCCTTCCTTCGTCTATGTTTCCTCCTGCCTTTGACTTGAATTCTTTTCAGAGGAATGTATCAAGACACATCTCCTCCCGAAATTGACCTCTCTTTTGGCCGCTGTTAACTTTTGTCTCTGTAGGAACAGCGATTAGCAGGGTTCTTTTTTTACACCTTTTTTTGTTGTTGTTGCCCTTGAGCTGTTTCTTTAGCTTTAAAAAAAAAAAAAGAGGCAAAAAGGCGGCGGAATTTAAGAAGATAGAAGACTATTAGTAAGAGGAGGAGAGCTGATGAGACGAAGAGCCGTAGACTCCACTCTGTCCAAGGGAGCTGAGTGAGTGGACTCCCCCCCAACCACACACCCACCCACCCACCCACCCACACACACACACACACACACACACACATGTGAGATGCATACTCCATACGAGGGCGGTCAAGGCCCCTATAAATGGAAAGCATCTGTGCGGGGGAGAAGAACTGACGGAGACGGTACAGAACGCCCAGCCTCGAGAAAGCTGATTTAGTAAGTGAAGAGATATGAAGTTTCCAGCTAAGATTTTTTATTATGGATAGACCGAGGATGTTTAGTGTTGAAGAAGGTGATACCTGAGTGTTGTCGAAGAATAGGGGATAGGTGTTTCGAAGATTGTGGCGAGTGGATAGGTGGAGAAATATATATATATATATATATATATATATATATATATATATATATATATATATATATATATATATATATTTATCTCTATATATATATATAAATACATATATATATATATATTTATATATACATATGGTTTTGTGTGTGTGTTTGTGTGTGTGTGTGTGTATCTATATATATATATATATATATATATATATATATATATATATATATATATATATAGATATATAAATATATATATATATATATATATATATATATATATATATATATATATATATATATATATATATATATATATATATATATATATATATATATATATATATATATATATATATATATATATATATATATAGTTGGCGCGCGACCTTCCCTGATTCAGTCAGCGGGCGACCTTCCCAGGGTTCAATCAGCGGGCGACCTTCCCAGGGTTCAGTCAGCGGGCGACCTTCCCTGGGTTCAGTCAGCGCGCGACCTTCCCTGGGTTCGCACGTGACTTTTCTTGCCCCGCTGTGTGTGGTGCCAACTCGCTTTTTCCTCTGCTTTTTTGGTGTGAGGCGTCCTGTGCTTTTGTGAATTGCTGCTGTGCTGGAGGACTTCACAATCAGGAGGACTACCATTACTACAGACCGCTAAGTGTTCTGATTTAGTATTTACATAGTTAGATAGTGATCCACAGTTACTCCTAGGACAAGTGTATTAAGCCTACCACATCTACACTAAATTCAACACTCTTTCACACGAACCCAGTGCTACACGGTTTTATATTGGTTTTGTGTTTTCTTCTCTTTCTACTTTTTTTTTTTTTTTTTTTTTTTTTACGTCGTTGCCTGTTGCGCCGGTAGGCATCTTCCTGGTGGGGCCTGATGGTCGGCTCAAGGCTTCTTCCAGGTGGGGCCTGATGGTCGGCCCAGCCCGTTCTGGCGCAGGCGAGTGTTTATAGTGGCGCCATCTTGCATTGGCTCATGCTGCCCCCCGGATACTCTACTGTTTTGTTATAATATGACCACGTGAATCAGGCGCGCCAAGCTACGTTAATTTCTAAGTCCACACAAAACACTAGACTATCCACCTTTCCGCGCAAACCTAGTGAACACAGTTATTATCTTCTGTACGTAAGTGATTTCTCAGTATAATAATATAGGCCTGTGTCTTGTCTTTGTGGGTAGAAATAACCGCGCCTTTTTTTCCCGAGACACACCCTTTTCCCCGGGGAATTGACCTGACTGCGACCTGACAGCAGCTGTTGGTTTGTTTTCCTAGATACACATTTTTGCCCAGAGATTTGACCTGACGACCTCACCGCAGCTGCGTACCATTGTTATTGTCTTAACGCGCCAAATTGCTTCCGTCTTGCCTCGCCCTTATCTTCACCATGACGTCCCTCAAGCGTTGTTCTGGGTGTAGCCTTCGCATGACCAAGCAAGACTTTCTTTCCAAGGACGTTTGTAGGTTATGCGTTAAGACTCAGAAGGATGATCAGAGGATCATAGAGTTAGCGAATAGGGTTACGACTATCGCCGCCCAGGTAGACTGATATTATTAGTGCAGCAGCACGCCTCGCCTCCTCCTCTTCCCCTTACCCTTCCTCTTACATTCCTATTCTTCCTCGTCCTTCCTCTACACAGCGGCCCCTCCCATCCTCCTCCTGTTCCTGTTCCCTGCTGTAATTGTTCAAAGAAATATGCTGCGATTCACTACCAAACCAGCGACTCGATGTGTAGGTACTGTGTCTTAGACTTACGTATTCAGGCACTACAAACAACCAACGAGGATCTACAACGCTCCAATTCTTTACTTTGGGACATCGTGACGTCACACCCTCAACTCCCTCCTCCTCCTTCTTCTTCTTCTTCTTCTTCTTCTTCTTCTTCTTCCTCTTCTTCTTCTTCTTCTTCTTCTTCTTCGTCTTCTTCTTCTCCGTATTCACCCTCCACCACCAGCACCGCCATCACCCCCGCCCCCTCCCCCACGTTTCCCACCATCACCACCACGACCTACTCTTCCTCCTCCCCTTCCTCTTCCTCACTCTTCTCTTCCGCCCCTTCCTCCTCCTCCAACTCTGCCCCCTCCTCCACATCATCAACATCCTCCTCCTCTACTCCCCCCCAGCCAACCCCTTCCGCCTCTTCCTCCTCCTCCGCCTCTGCCGCCTCCTCATACATTTCTTCTCCCCCCTCATCCACATCCTCAACATCCTCCTCCTCTACTCCTCCCCAGTCAACCCCTACCGCCCCTTCCTACTCCTCCGCCTCTGCCCCCTCCTCCACATCCTCAACATCCTCCTCCTCTACTCCTCCCCAGTCAACCCCTTCCTCCCCTTCCTCCTCCTCCGCTTCTGCCCCCTCCTCCACATCCTCAACATCCTCCTCCTCTACTCCCCTGCAGTCAACCCCTTCCGCTTCTTCCTTATCTTCCCTTGGCTCCCCCTTGTCCCTCTCCTCTACCAGCCCTCCTAACGCCTCCACGTCCAGTCGCCACCACACTCCCACTCCTCACTACTCATCCATTAGACGCCACAAGACCATTCTTCCTGCTGTGGTCTGCGTAGATCAGACACAGTTTCGGGGCACAGACAAGCTGAAAACATCTGTTAGACTTGTAGGGGACTCGCTGGTTAGAGGTCAATTAACGGAATTCTGCGGCAGGAATACAGAAACGCGGAGGCGTTATTTTATTCCGGGAGCCAAACTGGACGACATTACTTCAGCTGTCGATGCTGTCACGGAACTCGCGAAGGAAGACACAGTTTATTTGATTCACGCGGGGACAAATGACGTTCAGTCTACTCAAACTCAGGCCCTACTATCAAAATACCGTCAGGTCACTCGGCGTTACAAGACCAAGTCCCCTCACGTCATTGTCTCTGGAATTCTACCCAGAATCAGCGCTTACGCCGGCTTCAACAGCAAAGCGAGCAACATCAATACTAGTCTGAAGGAAATTTGTGACGACGAAGGCGTGGCGTTTACAAACGCCTGGCACCACTTCCTTGAGCGCCCAGACTTGTTTTGGAACGATGGACTGCATCTGAATGAGGTTGGATCGGCGCGTTTCGGGAGGCTTCTGGACGAAGCAGTGAAAAGCTTTTCGAAAAGCCTTTCAAAAAACGGCGGGCGAGGACGGGGCAAAGGCAGCCCTTGATCAACCAACCCGTAGCGTCAGTGCGACTCACAAGAAACTGTAACTAACCACGCCTCCGACAAGCGAAGTGGTACAACTCGTCACGGCCACATTTCTATCATGTACACAAATGCACGTAGTTTAATACCCAAAAAGGACGAAATTAGGGCGTATATTGCAACAGAGAAACCAGATGTGGTAGCCATCACAGAGACTTGGGCCAACTCTACCCATCTAGAATCCGAAATGTCATTCCCTGGGTACGAAAGCTTCCACAAAAGTCGAAAGCACAAGAAAGGAGGAGGAGTAGTTTGCTACGTAAAAAGTACACTCCCTGCCAAAAAAAACAGACAAACAGGACGCAGAGAAATGCGATTCTGTCTATGTGGAAATAACCGGAACTGACAAGAAACTAACACTTGCAACCGTATACAGGCCTCCGAAACAACAGGCAGCCGATGACATTGCCCTCTACGAAGAGATTCACTCTCTAACACAAAGCAAGGAAGCAATTATAATTGGGGACTTTAATTGCCCTAACATTGACTGGGGACTGATGACTGGAGATCAAGAGGGTAACAGGCTTTTAGAAATGGTGGAGGATCCATTCCTCACTCAAGTTGTAACTCAACCAACAAGAGAAAACAATCTGCTGGATCTGGTATTAGTAAGCAACCCCGACCTCATTCGCGACTGTACAGTTGGTGAGAAACTTAATGGGTGCGATTACCACTTAATCCGTTTTAATATCAACATATGTCACAAACTCGTACATAATCCGTCAGTGATACCAGATTACAAAAAAGGAAATTTCAACTTAGCCCGTGCACTGCTTCCCCCTACGACCTGGGACCAACTTGGCATCACCGACAATACAATCGACAACGCGTGGAACGTCTTCAAAGATAAGCTGTTGCAAGTAGAGAAGGCTACAGTGCCTACGAAATCCAGGCGAGTAAATGGGGCCGTAGATCCACCGTGGATGACCAGAGAAATAAAAAGGGCAGTAAACCTAAAAAAAATGAATTATAATTTGATGAAAGAGAATGCTACGGCCGAAGCCAGCACACAGTACCACAACAGCCTCAGAGCTTGTCGCAGCCTTATTCGGAGTAGCAAACGCAACTATGAAAAGCAAATAGCGCGCGAAATCAAAACTAACTCCAAGAAATTCTTCACGTATATAAGATCGAAAAAGAAAGTAAAATCCAATATTGGTCCCCTGACAGACGAGACTGGATCTGTAACTCAGGACAGTAAACAGATGGCCAGAATCCTCAACAGTAACTTCGCATCCGTATTCACAGTCGATGACATCGAAACCATTCCCGAGAGCCCTGACCCGCCGAGTGAGATCACGCCGCTGGAAATTGACTCAATATGCGACCAAGAAGTAAAAAAGTACTTGGACAAACTCGACACGAACAAGTCAACGGGACCCGACAGTTTGTCCCCGCGGTTATGAAAAGAGCTTAAACAACAAATACTTCAACCACTCACTACCATATTCAACCGGTCAGTTCAACTAAACAAGGTCCCGGAAGACTGGAAGATGGCGAACGTAACACCGATTTTCAAAAAAGGAGACAAAAGCGTTGCATTAAACTACAGGCCCATAAGTTTGACATCAGTGGCAGGAAAAATACTCGAAAAGATTATTAGAGATAAACTTGTTAAGTTTCTAGAAAACAATAATATAATCTCCGACAACCAGCATGGCTTCAGAAACAAGCGCTCCTGCCTAACGAATTTATTAGACTTCTTCCAAGGTATATATAAGAACTGGGATGCCCACATCCCCAGTGATGTTGTATACCTGGACTTTCAGAAAGCCTTCGACAAGGTACCGCACGAGCGACTCCTTAAGAAACTGCACTCGGCGGGCATCGGAGCCAATCTGATCGCGTGGCTAAGAGATTGGCTCACCGACAGAAAACAACGAGTACTACTCAACGGACAGCCTTCCGATTGGCTACCAGTCACTAGTGGAGTGCCTCAAGGGTCAGTGCTGGGACCCATCCTCTTTATCATATATATCATTGACCTAGAATCAGGACTGAAATCCACAATATCGAAATTTGCAGATGACACCAAGGTGGTTGGAGATGCCCTCACAAAGACCGACTGCGAAATCATTCAGAAAGACCTCAATCACATTATCGAATGGTCGGAAAAATGGCAAATGTCTTTTAATGTTGACAAATGCAAAGTCATGCACATTGGGTCCCAAAATAGTAACCACACATACATCATGAATGGGAAACCTCTGCAAGCGATGCAGGAGGAAAAGGATCTTGGAGTCACTATCAGCAGTGACCTGAAACACGCGAATCACTGTAAAAAAGCATATAACAAGGCCAACATTATGCTCGGGTTCATAGCGAGGAACTTCGAGTGTAAAACACCAGAGTAGGTAGGAAGACACCTACCGAACGGGCGCAAGCCACTCCCGGTGAGGTATATATGGGAGGTGAGAAGGGAGCTGAAGCCCTCCAAAGACCCTTCCCATGTCCTCACTAACCGTTTCCCTATTGTCTCACCAACACCGGAGAGTAGTTCAGCATGCTCTCTAAAAACAGATCCTCTCTTTATCCACACCACACTACATTCTCACAACATATACACCTTTTCCCAAAATTAAAATTTCAAAATGTCGCACATACACCAAGCCTCGGAGTCCCCGCCTGGGGGGGGGAACCACAAATTCCCCCAGGGAGGACTCCCCTTCTGGCTGCCGACCCGAGAGGTGTCTTGATAACTCCTCGAACCTCTTTCTTCTCAATTTCTGCAACATTCGCGGTCTTCGCTCTAATTTTCATTCTGTGGAACATCATCTCTCCTCCTCTAAACCTCACCTTCTCTTCCTTACCGAAACACAGGTTTCTGAGGCTACTGAAAGAAATCTCTACTCTGTTCCCTCCTACTATCTCTATCCTAAATTTAAATCCAAAGCTGGATGTTGCGCCTACGTGCGCAACGACATCACTTGCTCTCGTGCCCACGACCTTGACTCTTCTGAATTTTCCACCATCTGGTTAAGACTTCACTGTCATTCTATTACTAAATACATCTGTGCTGTTTATCTCTCACCTAACTCTACCAACTATGTAAAATTCTTTGACTATTTGAATTCTAAAGTGGAGCACATCTTGACCCACTCTCCCTTCGCTGAAATCTCCATCCTAGGAGATTTCAATGTTCACCACCAGCTTTGGCTTTCATCCTCTTTCACTGACCATCCTGGTGAACAAGCCTACAACTTTGCTATCCTCAACGACCTAGAGCAGTTGGTCCAGCACCCTACACGTATTCCTGACCGTCTTGGAGATCGGCCCAACATTCTAGACCTCTTCCTTACCTCAAACCCTTCTGCTTATTCTGTCAAACTGTTCTCTCCGTTGGGCTCCTCCGATCACAATCTTATTTCTGCATCCTGTCCTATCGCTCCTGTACACCCTCTGCACCCACCGAAGAGGCGATGCTTCTGGCATTTTGCTTCAGCTCGGTGGGACGACCTGAGGATGTACTTCTCCGATTTCCCGTGGAATGATTATTGCTTCCAGGATAGAGAGCCCTCTGTGTGTGCTCAGCGCATCACAGAGGTGATTGTCTCTGGAATGGAGGCATACGTTCCTCGTTCTTTCTCTACTCCTCACGCTAAAAAGCCTTGGTTTAATCACGCTTGTTCTCGTGCTGTCAATGATAGAGAGGTAGCTCACAAAAGATACCAGAGCCTTCAAACTAATGCTAATTATGAACTTTACATTTCTGCCCGAAATCGTGCCAAATCTATTCTCCGACTAACCAAAAATTATTTCATTAATAGAAAATGTCAAAACCTTGCTTTCTCTAACTCTTCCCGTGACTTCTGGCATCTAGCCAAAAACATCTCCTCCAACTTCACTTCTTCATCTTTCCCTCCACTCCTCAGTCCTGACGGCAACACTGCCGTCTCATCTATCTCTAAGGCTGAACTCTTCTTTCAAACTTTTTCTAAAAACTCCACTCTGGACGATTCTGGGCATATTCCTCCTACTCATCCCCCCTCTGACTCCTTTATGCCTGTTATTAAGATTCTTCAAAATGATGTTTTCTATGCCCTCTCTGGCCTCAATCCTCAGAAGGCTTAAGGACCTGATGGAGTGCCTCCTATTGTCCTTAAAAACTGTGCCTCCGTGCTGTCACCCTGCCGGGTCAAACTCTTTCGCCTCTGCCTGTCAACATCTACCTTTTCTTCTTGCTGGAAGTATGCCTTCATACAGCCTGTACCTAAGAAGGGTGACCGCTCCAATCCCTCAAACTACCGTCCTATTGCTTTACTTTCTTGTCTATCTAAAGCTTTTGAATCAATCCTTAACCGGAAGATTCAAAAGCACCTTTCCACTTCTGACCTTCTATCTGATCGCCAGTATGGGTTCCGCAAGGGGCGTTCTACTGGTGATCTCCTAGCCTTCTTAACTGACTCTTGGTCATCCTCTCTTAGCCGTTTCGGTGAAACTTTTGCTATTGCGCTGGACATATCAAAAGCTTTTGATAGGGTCTGGCACAAATCTTTGCTTTCTAAACTACCCTCCTACGGTTTCTATCCTTCTCTCTGTACCTTTATCTCCAGTTTCCTTTCTGACCGTTCTATTTCTGCCGTGGTAGACGGTCACTGTTCTTCCCCTAAATCTATTAACAGTGGTGTCCCACAGGGTTCTGTCCTATCTCCCACTCTTTTTCTGTTGTTCATTGATGATCTTCTTTCCAAAACGAACTGTCCTATCCATTCCTACGCCGATGATTCCACTCTGCATTATTCAACTTCTTTTAATAGAAGACCCACCCTTCAGGAACTTAACGACTCAAGGCTGGAGGCTGCAGAACGCTTAGCCTCAGACCTTACTATTATTTCCGATTGGGGCAAGAAGAACCTGGTGTCCTTCAACGCCTCAAAAACACAGTTTCTCCACCTATCCACCCTATTCTTTGACAACACCCAGCTATCACCTTCCTCAACACTAAACATCCTCGGTCTATCCTTAACTCAAAATCTCAACTGGAAACTTCATATCTCATCTCTTACTAAATCAGCTTCCTCGAGGCTGGGCGTTCTGTACCGTCTCCGCCAGTTCTTCTCCCCTGCACAGTTGCTGTCCATATACAGGGGCCTTGTCCGCCCTCGTATGGAGTATGCATCTCATGTGTGGGGGGGCTCCACTCACACAGCTCTTCTGGACAGAGTGGAGGCAAAGGCTCTTCGTCTCATCAGCTCTCCTCCTCATACTGATAGTCTTCTACCTCTTAAATTCCGCCGCAATGTTGCCTCTCTTTCTATCTTCTATCGATATTTCCACGCTGACTGCTCTTCTGAACTTGCTAACTGCATGCCTCCCCCCCTCCCGCGGCCCCGCTGCACTCGACTTTCTACTCATGCTCATCCCTATACTGTCCAAACCCCTTATGCAAGAGTTAACCAGCATCTTCACTCTTTCATCCCTCACGCTGGTAAACTCTGGAACAATCTTCCTTCATCTGTATTTCCTCCTGCCTACGACTTGAACTCTTTCAAGAGGAGGGTATCAGGACACCTCTCCTCCCGAAACTGACCTATCTTTCGGCCACCTCTTTGGATTATTTTTAGGAGCAGCGAGTAGCGGGCTTTTTTTTATTAATGTTTACTTTTTTGTGCCCTTGAGCTGTCTCCTTTGCTGTAAAAAAAAAAAAAAAAAAAAGACGTGATGCTATCCTTGTATAATTCCATGGTAAGACCGCACCTCGAGTATGCAGTGCAGTTCTGGTCTCCCAATTACAGAAAGGACATTGCTTTACTGGAAAGGATTGAACGACGCGCCACAAAGATGATTCCAACCTTCAGGGCTCAACCGTACGAGGAACGACTCAAGCGACTCAATCTCTTTACATTGGAGAAAAGACGCCTACGAGGGGATATGATTCAAGTCTTCAAATATCTAAAAAAGTTCAATAACGTCGATTACTCTAAATTCTTTGAACTGCAAACCAACGCAAGAACTAGAAATAACGGTTTACCCATTCAGTCGAGTCGATGTAACACAGCCATTGGAAGGAGTTTCTTTTCAAACCGAGTCATCCGCCACTGGAACAATCTTCCCTCAGAAGTAGTGAATGCGAATACCATCAACTCCTTCAAATATAGAATCGACCGTCATTTCGCTGCGTCAGGAGTAAACTGAATTACGAGGGGCTTCCATCTGCTCCTCAATATCGAGGTGCTTTCATCTGCTCACCAAGCCCCAAGTGGCGGTCGAGCAGATTAAATCACCCAAGCGGGCGACCTCGTATTGAGCCAATAGGCTTTCTGTAGCCTGCATTTCCATGTTTCCATGTTTCCATGTTTCTCTTCTTCCTCCTCCTCCTCCTCCTCGCCTTCCTCTTCCGTTCCCCCTCTCCCCTCTTCCCGCCCACCCTCCTCCTCCTCCTCTCCCTCTTTCTCCTCCTCGTCCTCCGCCTCCTCGCCCGTCCCTCCCTCCCACACCTATCCTTCACCTTCCCTTTCCCCCTCTTCCTCCTTCCTCCCCCACCTCACCCTCCATTTCTCCCCCTCCTCCTTTCTCTTCCTCCGCCTAGGCTAAGGTCACGACCCCCGCTCGCTCCGGCTAGAGTGTTCACCGTGATTCAGTGATTCAGTGTTAGCCGTGATTCCTTGATTTAGTGTTAACCGTGATTCAGTGATTCAGTGTTAACCGTGATTCCTTGATTTAGTGTTAACCGTGATTCAGTGATTCAGTGTTAGCCGTGATTCCTTGATTTAGTGTTAACCGTGATTCAGTAATTCAGTGTTAACCGCTACTCCGTGATTCAGTGTTAACCGTGGTTCGTGATTCAGTGTTAACCGTGATTCGTGATTCAGTGTTAAGCGTGATTCCTTGATTTAGTGTTAACCGTGATTCCGTAATTCGGTGTTAACCGCTATTCCGTGATTCAGTGTTAACCGTCATTCCTTGAATTAGTGATAACCGTGATTCCGTGGGTCGGTGTTAACCGCTTTTCCGTGATTCAGTGTTAACCGCGATTCGTGATTCAGTGTTAACAGCGATTCGTGATTCAGTGTTAACCGTGATTCCTTGATTTTGTGTTAACCGTGATTCCGTGATTCAGTGTTAACCGCGACTCTGTGATTCGGTGTTAACCGTGATTCCTTGATGTAGTGTTAACCGTGAATCCGTGATTCGGTGTTAACCGCGATTCCGTGAATCAGTGTTAACCGTGATTCAGTGTTAACCGTGATTCCGTGATTCAGTGTTAACCGTGATTCCGTAGTTCAGTGCTCACCGTGATTCCTCGATTTAGTGTTAACCGTGATTCCGTGAGTTAGTGTTCACCAAGTGTGTTGTGCAATCTCTATACGCCATCGAGGACTTTAACTGTAGTTGATATTACATGAAGAGGTTGGACATCGCTCATCGGTAACTTCATCGTCGCTTCACTGCCTAGCAGACATCACCGCCGCTGTGGAACGCTAAATGTTATAATTCTACTGCTTCCCGTACCTGTCACAGGGTAACACAGTAAAGCATTTCAACAACAGCACACACATTGTTTAAAAATAAACCCGAGTGATACATTTACACACTTATTATAGCGAGTATTTTATTTATTTTATTACTATAGTAAACGGTCAGATCACAACTCACTGTATTTTCTTGTTCATTACCAATCGTTCCTGAACCCCGCCCTATTTATTCCCAGGGGTATAATTACTCCCGGTACCGCCCCATAAGTCTGAAATTTTCCGGGATTAGTGAGGTCGGCTAATCTTTTCACCGGCACTCCCTCACCAAGACAGTCAGGTGTTCACACACCAAGACCCAGGTGTTCACACACCCGCCCATATCCCACAGCCACCGAGGGCTTAACGAAGGAAACCACCCGGCACTCCTTAAGTAATCCTAATCAACACAGGTATTTCTATTTCTATTTTAATCACCTTCCCTACTCCTCCTTCTCCGTCCAAACCCATATTTCCTCCTCCGCCTCCTCCTTTGACCATTTCCTCCTCCTCTAACTATTTCCTCCTCCTCCTCCTCCTTTGTGCTCCTTTGTGTTCCTTTAACTAAACAAGCCTCTCTACCGTCCAACTAATTACCCCCGCGGGACTCGACCCGATCCCTACCTAACTCCTTCCAGGTGTTCAGTTGAGCTCCTTCCTGGTATTCAGCAAGCCACCCACGCGGTTTCTAAATATATCTTAACTAAAGTTTCTTGCTACAGAAAAAAGAAAAGAAAAAAGGAATTGTAACCATGCCCAAATATTTCACTTGCGGTAATTGTTCGCAGAAATTTGCCACGATCCATTTTCAACTCAACGAGTCTAAGTGTAAATATTGTGTCTTGGACTCGCGTATCCAAGCACTTAGCTCGATTAACGATGAGCTGAAACGCTCAAACGTACTGATATGGGAAGTTGTGACTTCTTTCCCCGCCCTTCCTACTCCAGCTTCCTCCTCCTCAAACTCATATTCTGACGTTCTGACCCAATTACATACCTCCTCCTCCTCCTCTGCCTCGCCTGAACCCGCCTCCATCCTTACTATTCCTTCCGCCCCATCCACCTCCCTTGCTACCTCATCCACTTCCACTCCCTCTTTTCCCTCCACCACCCTTGACTCCTCCCCTATCCTCATCACCACTCCATCTTCCCCTTCCACCTCCAACACGATCTCCTCTGCCTCGCCTCAACCACCCCACTCCTCTGCAACGCCTGGACCCGCCGCCACCCCTACCATTCCTTCTATCCCATCCACCTCCCTTGCTACCTCATCCACTCCCACTCCCTCTTCTCCCTCCAACTCCCTTGACTCCTCCCCTATCCTCATCACCACTCCATCTTCCCCTTCCACCTTCAACACGATCTCCTCTGCCACGCCTGAACCCGCCGCCACCCTTACCATTCCTTCTACTCCATCCACCTCCCTTCCTAATCCATCCACCTCCATCCACAGTACCACTCCCCTTTCTCCCGCTCTCCCTTCCTCTCCCTCCAACACCCTTGACTCCTCCCCTATCCTCATCACCACTCCATCCTCCACTTCCACCTCCAACACGAACTCAACCTCCGCCTCCTCCACTTCTGATACCACATCTCCCTCCATCCACACCTCACCCTCCACCCTTCCCCAACCACCCACTACTATCACCACCACCACTTCCAAACCCACCTTAGCCCGCGCTCCCTCTTGTACCTCGCGCCCTTCCAGAAGAATTCACAAGACCATTCTACCAGCTGTCACTTGTACGAACCAAACGCTGTTTCCTGGTATGGGCAAACTAACTACTAGAGTCAATTTAGTTGGAGACAGTGTGGTGAGAGGCCAACTTACGGAGTTTTGCGGTCGGAATACGTTGACACGGCAGCGTTTCTGTATCCCCGGAGCCAAACTGGACGATATTGAATCAGCTGTCGATGCAGTTTCAGTAAATGCGAAGGACGACACAGTGTATCTGATCCATGCGGGAACCAACGACCTTCAGTCAACTCAAATTCAGGACCTGTTAGCAAAATACCGTCAAGTCATTCGGAAATACAAGACCAAGTCCCCTCACATCATCGTCTCTGGAACTCTACCGAGGGTCAATACGTTCGCCGGATACAACAACAGTAAAGCGTACGGCGTCAACACTAGTCTAAAGCAGTTATGTAACTATGAAGGCGTAGGGTTCACTTCACTTCACTTCAACCAGCGCCCAGATTTGTTTTGGGAGGACGGACTCCACTTGAACGAGGTTGGTTCGGCGCGGCTAGGAAGGCTCCTGAACGATGCAGTTGAAAGCTTCTCGAAAAGCTATTAAAAAAACTGGAGGCGAGGGCAAGGCAAAGCCAACCCTTGATCGACCGAACCGTAGCGTCGATGCGGCTTGCAAGAAACTGTGTAACCAACGACGCCTCCGACAAGCGAACTCATTCAACACGACGCGGCCAAACCAGTAATCACATTTCCATTTTGTACACAAATGCACGCAGTCTATTACCCAAAAAGGACGAAATTAGGGCGTATATTGCAACTGAGAAACCAGATGTGGTAGCCATCACAGAGACTTGGGCCAACTCTGCACATCTAGTATCTGAACTGTCATTTCCCGGGTACGAAAGTTTCCAAAAAAATCGAATGCACAAGAAAGGAGGAGGAGTAATTTGGTACGTAAAAAGTACGCTCCCTGCCATAAAAATAGACAAACAGGACGCAGATAACTACGACTCCGTCTATGTGGAAATAACTGCGAATAATAAGAAACTAACACTCGACCGTATACAGGCCTCCAAAACAACAGGCAGCCGATGACACTGCCCTGTACGAAGAGCTTCACTCTTTAACACAAAGTAAAGAAGCAATAATAACTGGGGACTTTAATTGCCCTAACATTGACTGGGGACAATTGACTCGAGATCAAGAGGGTAACAGGCTTATATAAATGGTGGAGGATTCGTTCCTCACTCAAGTTGTAACGCAACCAACAAGAGAAAACAATCTGCTGGATCTGGTATTAGTAAGCGACCCCGACCTCATTCGCGACTGTGAAGTTGGTGAAAAAATTAACGGTTGCGATCACCACTTAATCCGTTTCAATGTCAACATAAGTCACAAACTCGTAGACAATCCGTCAGTGATACCAGACTACAAAAAAGCAAATTTCAACCTAGCCCGTGAGCTGCTTCCCTCTGCGACCTGGGACCAACTTCACCTAACCGACAATACAATCGACAATGTGTGGAACAACTTCAAAGATAAGCTTTTGGGAGTAGAAAAGGCTACAGTGCCGACGAAACCCAGGCGAGTAACTGGTGCCGTAGATCCACCGTGGATGACCAGAGAAATAAAAAGGGCGGTAAACTTAAAAAAAAGGAATTATAACCTAATGAAAGAAAATGACACGGCCGAAGCCCGTACTCAGTATCACAACAGCCTCAGAGCTTGTCGCACCCTTATTCGGAGTAGTAAACGCAACTACGAAAAACAAATAGCGCGTGACATCAAGACAAACTCAAAAAAAATTCTTCACATACATCAGATCGAAAAAGAAAGTAAAATCCAATATTGGTCCCCTGACAGACGAGACTGGAGCTGCAACTCAGCACAGTAAACAGATGGCCAGAATCCTCAACAGTAACTTCGCATCCGTATTCACAGTCGAGAACATCGAAACCATGCCCGAGAACCCTGACCCGCCGAGGGGAATCACGCCCCTGAAAATTGACTCAATATGCGACCAAGAAGTGAAAGAGTATTTGGATAAACTCGACACGAACAAGTCAACAGGACCTGACGGTTTGTCCCCGCGGTTATTAAAAGAGCTTAAACAACAAATACTTCAGCCACTCACTAACATATTCAACCAGTCTGTTCAATTGAAAAAGGTCCCGGAAGACTGGAAGATGGCGAACGTAACACCAATTTTCAAAATAGGAGACAAAAGCGTTGCATTAAACTACAGGCCCATAAGTTTGACATCAGTGGCAGGAAAAATACTCGAAAAGATTATTAGAGACAAACTTGTTAAGTTTCTAGAAGACAATAATGTAATGTCAGACATCCAGCATGGCTTCAGAAACAAGCGCTCCTGCCTAACGAATTTATTAGACTTCTTTCAAGGTATATATAAGAACTGGGATGCCCACATCCCCAGTGATGTTATATACCTGGACTTTCAGAAAGCCTTCGACAAGGTACCGCACGAGCGACTCCTTAAGAAACTGCACTCGGCGGGCATTGGAGCCAATCTGATCGCGTGGATAAGAGATTGGCTTACCGACAGAACACAATGAGTACTACTCAACGGACAGCCTTCCGATTGGCTTCCAGTCACTAGTGGAGTGCCTCAAGGGTCAGTGCTGGGACCCATTCTCTTCATCATATATATCAACGACCTCGAATCAGGACTGAAATCCACAATATCGAAATTTGCTGATGACACTACGGTTGGGGGAAAGGCCCTCACAAAGACCGACTGCGAAATCATTCAGAAAGACCTCAATCACATTATCGAATGGTCGGAAAAATGGCAAATGTCCTTTAATGTTGACAAATGCAAAGTCATGCACATTGGGTCCAGAAATAGTAACCACACATACATCCTGAATGGGAGACCTCTGCAGGCGATGCAGGAGGAAAAGGATCTTGGAGTCACTATCAGCAGTGACCTGAAACACGCGAATCACTGTAAAAAAGCATACAACAAAGCCAACACTATGCTCAGGTTCATAGCGAGGAACTTCGAGTGTAAAACGCCCACATCCTTGTATAATTCCATGGTAAGACCGCACCTCGAGTATGCAGTACAGTTCTGGTCTCCTAATTACAGAAAGGACATTGATTTACTGGAAAGGATTCAACGACGCGCCACGAAAATGATACCAACCTTAAGGGCTCAACCGTACGAGGAACGACTCAAGCGACTCAATCTCTTTACATTGGAGAAAAGACGCCTACGAGGAGATATGATTCAAGTCTTCAAGTATCTGAAAAAATTCAATAAGGTCGATTACTCCAATTTCTTTGAATTGCAAACCAACCTAAGAACTAGAAATAACGGTTTACCAATTCAGTCTAGTCGATGTAACACAGACATCGGAAGGAGTTTCTTTTCAAACCGAGTCATCCGTCACTGGAACAATCTTCCTTCAGAAGTAGTAAATGCGAATACTATCAACTCCTTCAAATATAGAATCGACCGTCACTTCGCTGCGTCGGGAGTAAACTGAATATTGATTTGCTTTCATCTGCTCCTCAATATCGAGGTGCTTTCATCTGCTCCTCAATGTCGAGGTGCTTTCATCTGCTCCCCAGGCCCCATGCTGTCGAGCAGATTAAATCACCAAAGCGGGCAACCTCGTAATGAGCCAATAGGCTTTCTGTTGCCTTCGTTTCCATGTTTCCATGTTTCAATGTTTCCTCCTCCTCCGCCTCCTCCTCCTCGCTTTCCTCTTCCGTCCCCCCTCTCCCCTCTTCCCGCCCACCCTCCTCCTCCTCCTCTCCCTCTTTCTCCTCCTTGTCCTTCGCCTCCTCGCTCGTCCCTCCCTCCCACACCTGTCCCTTACCTTCCCTTTCCCCCTCTTCCTCCTCCCTCTCCTCGTCCGGTCCTCCATCCCCCTCCTCCCCCTCCCTTTCTCCTCCTTCTCCTCCTTCTCCTCCTTCCACCTCTTCCACAATTTCCCCTCGTTCTTCACAGCAGGTCCCTCCCCTCCCTTCCCGCTCTCCCCTCCCCCCTTCACCCTCCCTCCTTTCCTTCTGGCCCCTCTCTTGACCGCCGGGATGTTGTTGTTGGTGGTAGTCAGGTTCGTTATGTTGACAGGTATTTTTGTTCCAAGGATAAAAACAGGACGAGAGAGTGTTTCCCAGGGGCAGGGGTGGGCCATATATCAGACAGGATTGAGGCGTGTATGCCAAGCGAGGGATCGAACCCCATTGTCTTTCTCAGCTATGGCGGAAACGACGTTTCCCGTGTGCCAAACGAGGACCTTCTCAGGCGTTTTAGAGAATTGTTAGGCAGGATACGTGACGCTGGTGGGTCGCCAGTAGTGTGTGGCGTCCTGCCAAGGAGTGGCGTTGGCGATGGATGTCTGTCCAGGGCGATAGCAGTGAACAGCAGACTTGCTGAGCACTGCGGGCGTAATGGGTAGCTGTTCGTCGACAATTGGGACCTCTTCTCTGGCAACGACGCCCTCTACCCCCGTGACGGGATACACTTGACGTTCAAGGGTGTTGAGGCTCTCTCGGACTCCCTTGAGCGAGCACTTGGAACCCTGAAGGATTTTTTAGTATAGGCGAGGGGGGGAGGAGTAATGGGAGCAATGGGAGGAGTAATGGGAGAGGACATCTAGCTCATAATATAACCAGGCAGCTTAGAAGTAATTATAGGGGAGTAACAGAGGACGGGCTAAGAATTTTCTATACTAACAGCAGGAGCCTCAGAAACAAGATAGATTTACTAAGAGGTGAAGCTTGTTCAGAAAATTTTGAGATAATAGCGATCACTGAGACATGGATAGACACTGCCAATAGAAATTTTAGATCAGAATTTGAAATAACGGGTTATCAGATGTTTCACAAAGACAGAAGGGGCAGAAAGGAAGGTGAAGTTGCGCTATATGTTAAAGACTCACTTAAATGTTTAGTTACCAATTCAGTCAAAACTAACATGGATTCAGAATCAGTTTGGGTGGACGTTTACAAAGGGAAAGAAAAACTAACTCTAGGAGTTCTGTACTGGCCACCCAACCTTAACAGGCAGGACACGAGGATATTACTACAGGAGATTGGAAGGGCGAGTAGGAGTAGAAATGTCTGTGTAATATGGGACTTTAATTATAGGAATATAGACTAGGAAGACCTAGTGGGTGACCTGGAAGCCGAGGATTTTCTTGAAGTTATACAAGATAATTTCCTTAAGCAGGTAGTTACTGAGCCTCCCATAGGAGATAACATATTAGTCCTAACCAATAATGGGAACTTGCTACGTGAGTTGGAGGTGGGCGGAGAGTTAGGAAATAGTGACCACAGAACGGTTCGTTTTATCTTTGACTGGGCGGTAACCCGCGAACCAAACCCAGTGTTAGTTCCAGATTTTAGAAGAGCAAATTACGAGGGGTTTCGAAGACATCTTGAAGGGATAAACCGGGATAATTTAGGGATTCATAAGGGCCAGAACTGCGGATTGGAGAGCCATGAGAACCAGGTAGACATGTCTTACAATAATTTAGTTAGAGTAATATTAGAGCGGCAAAGACAGCATATACCACAGCGAACACTTAGAAAAAAAAACAATGACCCAAAGTGGATGACTCGTGGACTAAGACACGAGATAAGGTTAAAGAAGGGAATTTATCAGAAAAAAAAGAATGGTGAAACACATCTCAGGGGCGGGTACGTCGAATTATCTAGATTAGTTAAGAAAAACACCAGGATAACAAAAAGGAACTATGAGATCAAAGCAGCAAATAAAGCTAAAAGTAGACCTAAGGGCTTCTTTCAGATGTATTGAACAAAAACACGGGAGAAAATTGGACCGCTGTAAATAAACACAGGGGAGTTAGTAGAAAATTACGAAAATATGAGCACATTGTTAAACGACTACTTCCTTTCAGTATTCACACAGGAGGATCGAACGACTATTCCTGAAAGGGTTCAGGTGTACGAGGGCGGGGATGGCGATCAATTGAGGGATATAAACGTTACCAGGCAAGTAGTTCAGGATGAGATAGATAAGCTGAAGAAGAATAAGTCGCCAGGTCCTGACGGGATATTTACGAGGGTATTAAAGGAATTAGTTGATGTACTCAGTGACCCACTAACCGATATCTTTAAGATGTCGGTAAATACTGGCTATGTGCCGAGCCTATGGAAAGTAGCTAATGTGACGCCGATTTTTGAAAAAGGGGACAGGTCAGTTGGATCAAACTATTGCCCAATTAGCTTAACATCGGTTATAGGCAAGATGTTGGAGTCCATGATAGCCAGGAACATTCGGGAGCATCTAGAGAAACATAGCTTAATTCACGACTCGCAGCATGGGTTCACTAAAGGATGGTCATGCCTCACCAATCTCTTGCCCTTCTACAATAAAGTATTTGAGGCGGTAGACAGAGATGAAAATTATGATGTAATCTATCTTGATTTTAGTAAAGCGTTTGACAAAGTTCCTCACCAACGACTGTTGCTCAGATTACAGGCTCACGGAGTAGAGGGTAAAGTTTTGAACTGGGTCCAGGCGTGGCTTAGCAATAGGAAGCAAAGAGTGCAAATCAATGGTAAAGGTCTGACTGGGGATGTGTTACGAATGGGGTCCCATAAGGTTCGGTATTAGGTCCACTTTTGTTTATTATTTATATCAATGACTTAGATACAGGAATTAGTAGTGATGTTAGTAAGTTTGCAGATGATACCAAGATCAGTAAAGTAATTGAGTCGGATCAGGACGCTAGTATTGTCCAAGGTGAACTAAACAGATTATATGACTGGGCGGATAAATGGCAGATGGAGTTCAATGTAGGGAAGTGCAGTATTCTGAGTGCAGGTAGGAACAACCCCTCACATAACTATTGCTTAAATGATACTCTCATAAGCAGGTCTGGGTGTAAGAGGGATTTAGGGGTCTTAGTGAGCTCTGGTTTTCACCCAAGGGCACAATGCATTCAAGCTAGAAATCGAGCAAATAGGGTACTGGAATTTATTTCAAGGAGCGTGAGCAACAGAAGCGCCGAAGTCTTCCTCAAACTATATTTATCATTAGTTAGACCTCATCTTGACTATGCGGTTCAGTTCTGGTCACCTTACTATAGAATGGATATCAAAATGTTAGAATCGGTGCAGAGGAGGATGACTAAGATAATTCAGGGGTTGATAAACGTGCCATACAAGGAAAGACTCAAACAGTTAAACTTGCATTCTCTAGAAAGGCGAAGGGTGCGTGGAGACATGATCGAGGTTTATAAATGGATGAAGGGCTTTAATAAGGGAGACATTCATAAGTTTTGTTGGTAAGATAACCGGGTAGGGCACGAAGTAATGGCTTTAAATTGGATAAATTCAGATTCAACAATGACATAGGGCAAAAATTGGTTTACAAACAGGGTGGTGGATGAGTGGAATAGGCTTAGCAGTCATGTGGTGAGTGCCAATACAGTTGTCACATTCAAAAATAGATTAGAAAAATCATGAACAGCGATATTAGGTGGGGTTAGATACACGGGAGCTACACGGGAGCTTAGGTTCAGAGAAGCTGCCTCGTAAAGGCCTACCGGCCTCTTGCAGACTCCTATGTTCTTATGTTCTTATGTTCTTATGTACTGATAGTCTTCTACCTCTTAAATTCCGCCACGATGTTGCCTCTCTTTCTATCTTCTATCGATATTTCGACGCTGACTGATTTTCTGAACTTGCTAACTGCATGCCTCCCCCCCTCCCGCGGCCCCGCTGCACACGACTTTCTACTCATGCTTATCCCTATACTGTCCAAACCCCTTATGCAAGAGTTAACCAGCATCTTCACTCTTTCATCCCTCACGCTGGTAAACTCTGGAACAATCTTCCTTCATCTGTATTTCCTCCTGCCTACGACTTGAACTCTTTCAAGAGGAGGGTATCAGGGCACCTCTCTTCCCAAATTTGATCTTGCTCTTGGCCACCTCTTCTGATTGTTTTATGGGAGCAGCGATTAGCGGGCTTTTTTTTATTATTGTTTTCTTTTTTGTGTGTGCCATTGAGCTGCCTCCTTTGTTGTAAAAAAAAAAATATATATATATATATATATATATATATATATATATATATATATATATATATATATATATATATATATATATATATATATATATATATATGTATATATTTTTTTTACAGCTACAGAGACAGTTGAAGGGCGTAAAAAAAATATTAAAAAAAAGCCCGCTACTCACTGCTCCTGAATAGAGGTCAAAGGAGTGTCCAAAAGAGAGGTCAATTTCGGGAGGAGAGGTGTCCTGATACCCTACTCTTGAAAGAGTTCAAGTCGTAGGCAGGATGAAATACAGATGAAGGAAGATTGTTCTAGAGTTTACCTGCGTGAGGGATGAAAGAGTGAAGATGCTGGTTGACTCTTGCATAAGGGATTTGGACAGTATAGGGATGAGCATGAGTAGAAAGACGTGTGCAGCGGGGCCGCGGGAGGGGGGGAGGCATGCAGTTAGCAAGTTCAGAAGAGCAGTCAGTATGAAAATATCGATAGAAGATAGAAAGAGAGGCAACATTGCGGCGGAATTTGAGAGTAGAAGACTATTAGTATGAGGAGGAGACTTGATGAGACGAAGAGCCTTTGACTCCAATGTATCAAGGAAAGCTGTGTGAGTGGACCCCCCCACACACACACACATGAGATGCATACTCCATACGAGGGCGGACAAGGCTCCTGTAAATGGATAGCAACGGTACGGGGGAGAAGAACTGGCGGAGATGGTATATATATATATATATATATATATATATATATATATATATATATATATATATATATATAGATATAGATATATATATATATATATATATATATATATATATATATATATATATATATATCGTGCTATTAAAGATAGAGAGGCAGCTCACAAAGGGTTCCAGAGCCTTCGAACTCCCGCTTACTATGACCTTTACATTTCAGCCCGGAATCGTGCCAAATCTATACTCCGACTTACCAAAACTTCTTTTATCAATAGAAAATGTCATTACCTTGCTTCTAATTCTTCCGGTGACTTCTGGCATCTAGCCAAAAAATGTCTCCTCCGATTTCACTTCTTCCTCTTTCCCTCCTCTCCTTAACCCTGACGGCAGCACTGCCGTCTCATATGTCTCTAAGGCTGAACTCTTCGTTCAAACTTAAGAACTCCACCTTGGACGATTCTGGGCATATTCTTCCTACTCATCCCCCTTCTGACTCCTTTATGATTGTTATTAAGATTCTTCCAAATTATGTTTTTTATGCCCTCTCTGGCTTCAACTCTCAGAAGGCTTATGGACCTGATGGAGTGCCTCCTATTGTCCTTAAAAACTGTGCTTCCGTGCTGACACCCTGCCTGATCAAACTCTTTCGTCTCTGCCTATCAACATCTACCTTTCCTTCCTGCTGGAAGTATGCCTTTGTACAGCCTGTGCCTAAGAAGTGTGACCGTTCCAATCCCTCAAACTACCGCCTTATAGCTTTACTTTCCTGGCTATCTAAAGTTTTTGAATCAATCCTTAACTGGAAGATTCAGAAGCACCTTTCCACTTCTTACCTTCTATCTGATGGCCAGTATGGGTTCCGCAAGGGGCGTTCTACTGGCGATCTTCTCGCTCTCTTTACTGACTCCTGGTCATCCTCTCTTAGCCGTTTCGGTGAAACTTTCTCTGTTGCACTAGACATATCGAAAGCCTTCGATAGAGTCTGGCACGAAACTTTGCTTTCTAAACTGCCCTCTTACGGATTCTATCCTTCTCTCTGTTCCTTTATCTCCAGTTTCCTTTCCGGACGTTCTATCTCTGCGGTGGTAGACGGTCACTGTTCTTCCCTAAACCTATCAACAGTGGTGTTCCACAGGGCTCTGTCCTATCACCCACTCTCTTCCTGTTATTCATCAATGATCTTCTTTCTATAACAAACTGTCCTGTCAATTCATACGCCGACGACTCCACTCTGCATTATTCAACTTCTTTCAATAGAAGACATTCTCAACAGGAAGTACACGACTCCAGACTGGAGGCTGCAGAACGTTTAACCTCAGACCTTGCCATTATTTCCGATTGGGGCAGAAGGAACCTTGTGTCCATAATGCCTCAAAAACTCAATTTCTCCACCTATCAACTCGACACAATCTTCCAAACACTTATCCCCTATTCTTCGACAACAACCAGCTATCACCATCTACAACACTTAACATCCTCTGTCTTTCCTTTACTCAAAATCTCAACTGGAAACTTCACGTCTCCTCTCTCGCTAAATCAGCTTCCTCGAGGTTGGGCGTTCTATATCGTCTCCGCCAGTTTTTCACCTCCGCGCAGTTGCTATCCATATACTGGGGCCTTGTCCGCCCTCGTATGGAGTATGCATATCATTAGTGGGGGGGCTCCATTCACACAACTCTTCTGGATAGAGTGAAGTCTAAGACTCTTCGTCTCATCAGTCTCCTCCTATTTATAATCTTCTACTTCTTAAATTATGTCGCGATGTTGCTTCCCTTTCTATCTTATACCGATATTTCCACGCTGAGTGCTCTTTTGAACTTTCTAACTGCATGCCTCCACCCTTCCCGCGGCCCCGCTGCACACGACTTTCTATTCATGCTCATCCCTATACTGTCCAAACCCCTTATGCAAGAGTTAAGCAGCATCTTCACCCTTTCATCCCTCATGCTGGTAAACTCTGGAACAATCTTCCTTCATCTGTATTTCCTCCTGCCTACGACTTGAACTCTTTCAAGAGCAGGGTATCAGAAGACCTCTCCTCCCGAAATTGACCTCTCTTTCAGCCACGTCTTATGATTCTTTTTAGGAGCAGTGAGTAGCGTTCTTTTTTTATTATTGTTTCCTTTTTTTGTGCCCTTGAGCTGCCTCCTTTGTTGTAAAAAAAAAAAATACAAGTGTTGTAGGTTATCTCATTTATCACATTTACCGACATACAAGGGGTGCAGGTTATCTCATTTATCACATTTACCGACATACAAGGGGTGTATGTTATCTCATTTATCACATTTACCGACATACACGGGGTGTAGGTTATCTCATTTATCACATTTACCGACATACAAAGAGTGCAGGTTATCTCATTTATCACATTTACCGACATACAAGGGGTTTAGGTTATCTCATTTCACATTTAACGACATGCAAGGGATGTAGGTTATCTCATTTATCACATTTACCCACATACACGGGGTGCAGGTTATCTCATTTATCACATTTACCGACATACAAGGTGTGTATGTTATATTATTTATCACATTTACCGACATACAAGGGGTGTAGGTTATCTCATTTATCACATTTACCGACATACAAGGGGTGCAGGTTATCTCATATATTACATTTACCGACATACAAGGGGTGTAGGTTATCTCATTTATCACATTTACCGACTTACAAGGGGTTTAGGTTGTCTCATTTATCACATTTACCGACATACAAGGGGTGTAGGTTATCTCGCTTTTCACATTTACTGACATACAAGGGTAGGCGGTGGCTGAATGATTAACGTGCGGGACCAGCATTCATCAGGCCATGGACAATGTCAATTCGAATCCCCACGCTACCACCTGCTATTTTTTAGTCACCGCCGAGTGGCTTAAGACTACTCACAGGCTGTCCAGAAGACCACCTATCATCCTGGATTCTAGAAGAAATCGTACAAGTGAATCAAAAACGAGTTCCAGGGGGCAGCATGAGCCAAGCATAGCTAGCGCCACTATAAAAATTGCCTGCGCCACGACGGGCTTAGGCCGACCACCAGGCCTCTGAAGAAAGCCTACCGGCGCTATAGGCTGAGATGTAAACAAAAAAAAAAAGTTACCTCAGTTATCACATTTACCGACATACAAGGAATGTAGGGTACCTCATTTATCACATTTACCAACATACAAGGGGTGTAGGTTACCTCATTTATCACATTTACCGACATACAAAGGGTGTAGGGTACCTCATTTATCACATTTACCAACATACAAGGGGTGTAGGTTACCTCATTTATCACATTTACCGACATACAAAGGGTGTAGGGTACCTCATTTATCACATTTACCAACATACAAGGGGTGTAGGTTACCTCATTTATCACATTTACCGACATACAAGGGGTGTAGGGTACCTCATTTATCACATTTACCGACATACAAGGGGTGTAGGGTATCTCATTAATCACATTTACGGAGATACGAGGGGTATAGGTTATCTCCTTTATCACATTTACCGACATACAAGGGGTGCAGGTTATCTTATAAATCACATTTACTGAGATACAAGGGGTGTAGGTTATCTCATGTATCACATTTACCGATATACAAGGGGTGCAGGTTTTCTCATTTATCACATCTACCAACATACAAGGGGTGTACGTTATCTCATTTATCACATATACCGACATAGAAGTGGTGCAGGTTATCTTATTTATCACATTTACCGACATACAAGGGATGCAGGTTATCTCATTTATCACATTTACCGACATACAAGGGGTGTAGGTTATCTCATTTATCACATATACCGACATACAAGGGGTGCAGGTTATCTCATTTATCACATTTACCGACATACAAGGGGTGCAGGTTATCTCATTTCTCACATTTACAGACATACAAGGGGAGCAGGTTATCACATTTATCACATTCACCGACATACCTCACTTACCTCATTTACTGACATACAAAGCGTGCAGGAAGAAACTTTCATATATGAAGCAATTTTCAAACTCAAAACATACGTCAACATTAACTTATAAAAAAGATAAAAAAACAAACTCAAGTGAAACATATCGCGATAGGAAGTCGACAAAGACACGGTACCGTGTCGCAATTCATCCACCTTTTATTTGTAAACAAATCCCGCGCATGCGTAGATTGGATGGGATGTCTTAGGATACGTGGATGGCAGATGACACCGTGCCGGGTAGGACATGTAGGTTTAAGTTGGATAAGTTCAGGTTCAACAAAGACATAGGCAAGAACTGGTTTACCAACAGTAGTGGATGAGTGGAACAGACGTATAAGTCATGTGGTGAGCGCCAACACGATAGATACATTCAAGAAGAGGTTAGATAAGTTCTTGGATAGGAGGGGTATGGGGCGTTAGTTTGGTGCCGTGGTCTGGGCCAATGTCAATATAGACATTGGTCTGGGCGGCATGTTGCGCTGTCTCGCGAGACCTCCTTCCTCCTCCTCCTCTTGTTGCGGGGGGAGCCCGACGGGTGGGTGGTGGGGTGTCGAGGGAAGCAATAAATTAACGATCAATAATTATCGCTTAATTTTATAGATAAAGACGCTTATTGAAGTAACCATTTAACAACATGTATAAAAGTAATTGTAAGAATTATGCAGTCACTTGTTGCCATGACAACGTTGACCACTCTTTTTCTGTGGTCGGTGATCGGAAGTTAGTTCCGATCTCCACAGTCCGATTACCTTTTATAACGATGATCTAATCTTTGCATTCAGATCGTCAAGTGCTGTTCCGATCAGATCGGAAGATCGGACGATCGGACTGATGTTCGGAAGTGCCCATATATATATATATATATATATATATATATATATATATATATATATATATATATATATATATATATATATATATATATATATATATATATATATATATATATATATATATATATATATATATATATATCTGTCCTTTTACCCACTCTCTTCTTGTTATTCATGAGTGACCTTCTTTCCATAACAAACTGAACCCTTTCAGGAATAGTCGTTCGATCCTCCTGTGTGAATACTGAAAGGAAGTAGTCGTTTGACAATGTGCTCATATTTTCGTAATTTTCTACTAACTCCCCTGTGTTTATTTACAGCGGTCAAATTTTCTCCCGTGTTTTTGCTCAATACATCTGAAAGAAGCCTTTAGGACTACTTTTAGCTTCATTTGTTGCTCTGATCTCATAGTTCCTTTTTGTTATCCTGGTGTTTTTCTTAACTAATCTAGATAATTCGACGTACCCGCCCCTGAGATGTGTTTCACCATTCTTTTTTTTCTGATAAATTCCCTTCTTTAACCTTATCTCGTGTCTTAGTCCACGAGTCATCCACTTTGGGTCATTGTTTTTTTTTCTAAGTGTTCGCTGTGGTATATGCTGTCTTTGCCCCTCTAATATTACTCTAACTAAATTATTGTAAGACATGTCTACCTGGTTCTCATGGCTCTCCAATCCGCAGTTCTGGCCCTTATGAATCCCTAAATTATCCCGGTTTATACCTTCAAGATGTCTTCGAAACCCCTCGTAATTTGCTCTTCTAAAATCTGGAACTAACACTGGGTTTGGTTCGCGGGTTACCGCCCAGTCAAAGATAAAACGAACCGTTCTGTGGTCACTATTTCCTAACTCTCCGTCCACCTCCAACTCACGTAGCAAGTTCCCATTATTGGTTAGGACTAATATGTTATCTCCTATGGGAGGCTCAGTAACTACCTGCTTAAGGAAATTATCTTGTATAACTTCAAGAAAATCCTCGGCTTCCAGGTCACCCACTAGGTCTTCCTAGTCTATATTCCTATAATTAAAGTCCCATATTACACAGACATTTCTACTCCTACTCGCCCTGCCAATCTCCTGCAGTAATATCCTCGTGTCCTGCCTGTTAAGGTTGGGTGGCCAGTACAGAACTCCTAGAGTTAGTTTTTCTTTCCCTTTGTAAACGTCCACCCAAACTGATTCTGAATCCATGTTAGTTTTGACTGAATTGGTAACTAAACATTTAAGTGAGTCTTTAACATATAGCGCAACTTCACCTTCCTTTCTGCCCCTTCTGTCTTTGTGAAACATCTGATAACCCGTTATTTCAAATTCTGATCTAAAATTTCTATTGGCAGTGTCTATCCATGTCTCAGTGATCGCTATTATCTCAAAATTTTCTGAACAAGCTTCACCTCTTAGTAAATCTATCTTGTTTCTGAGGCTCCTGCTGTTAGTATAGAAAATTCTTAGCCCGTCCTCTGTTACTCCCCTATAATTACTTCTAAGCTGCCTGGTTATATTATGAGCTAGATGTCCTCTCCCATTACTCCTCTCATTGCTCCCATTACTCCTCCCCCCCTCGCGTATACTAAAAAATCCTTCAGGGTTCCAAGTGCTCGCTCAAGGGAGTCCAAGAGAGCCTCAACACCCTTGAACGTCAAGTGTATCCCGTCACGGGGGTAGAGGGCGTCGTTGCCAGAGAAGAGGTCCCAATTGTCGACGAACAGCCACCCATTACGCCCGCAGTGCTCAGCAAGTCTGCTGTTCACTGCTATCGCCCTGGACAGACATCCATCGCCAACGCCACTCCTTGGCAGGACGCCACACACTACTGGCGACCCACCAGCGTCACGTATCCTGCCTAACAATTCTCTAAAACGCCTGAGAAGGTCCTCGTTTGGCACACGGGAAACGTCGTTTCCGCCATAGCTGAGAAAGACAATGGGGTTCGATCCCTCGCTTGGCATACACGCCTCAATCCTGTCTGATATATGGCCCACCCCTGCCCCTGGGAAACACTCTCTCGTCCTGTTTTTATCCTTGGAACAAAAATACCTGTCAACATAACGAACCTGACTATCACCAACAACAACATCCCGGCGGTCAAGAGAGAGGCCAGAAGGAAAGGAGGGAGGGTGAAGGGGGAAGGGGAGAGCGGGAAGGGAGGGGAGGGACCTGCTGTGAAGAACGAGGGGAAATTGTGGAAGAGGTGGAAGGAGGAGAAGGAGGAGAAGGAGGAGAAAGGGAGGGGGAGGAGGGGGATGGAGGACCGGACGAGGAGAGGGAGGAGGAAGAGGGGGAAAGGGAAGGTAAGGGACAGGTGTGGGAGGGAGGGACGAGCGAGGAGGCGAAGGACAAGGAGGAGAAAGAGGGAGAGGAGGAGGAGGAGGGTGGGCGGGAAGAGGGGAGAAGGGGGACGGAAGAGGAAAGCGAGGAGGAGGAGGCGGAGGAGGAGGAAACATTGAAACATGGAAACATGGAAACGCAGGCAACAGAAAGCCTATTAGCTCATTACGAGGTTGCCCGCTTTGGTGATTTAATCTGCTCGACAGCCTGGGGCCTGGGGAGCAGATTAAAGCACCTCGACATTGAGGAGCAGATGAAAGCACCTCGATATTGAGGAGCAGATGAAAGCAAATCAATATTCAGTTTACTCCCGACGCAGCGAAGTGACGGTCGATTCTATATTTGAAGGAGTTGATAGTATTCGCATTTACTACTTCTGAAGGAAGATTGTTCCAGTGACAGATGACTCGGTTTGAAAAGAAACTCCTTCCGATGTCTGTGTTACATCGACTAGACTGAATTGGTAAACCGTTATTTCTAGTTCTTAGGTTGGTTTGCAATTCAAAGAAATTGGAGTAATCGACGTTATTGAATTTTTTCAGATACTTGAAGACTTGAATCATATCTCCTCGTAGGCGTCTTTTATCTAATGTAAAGAGATTGAGTCGCTTGAGTCGTTCCTCGTACGGTTGAGCCCTTAAGGTTGGTATCATTTTCGTGGCGCGTCGTTGAATCCTTTCCAGTAAATCAATGTCCTTTCTATAATTAGGAGACCAGAACTGTACTGCATACTCGAGGTGCGGTCTTACCATGGAATTATACAAGGATGTGGGCGTTTTACACTCGAAGTTCCTCGCTATGAACCCGAGCATAGTGTTGGCTTTGTTGTATGCTTTTTTACAGTGATTCGCGTGTTTCAGGTCACTGTTGATAGTGACTCCAAGATCCTTTTCCTCCTGCATCGCTTGCAGAGGTCTCCCATTCATGATGTGTGTGTGGTTACTATTTCTGGACCCAATGTGCATGACTTTGCATTTGTCAACATTAAAGGACATTTGCCATTTTTCCGACAATTCGATAATGTGATTGAGGTCTTTCTGAATGATTTCGCAGTCGGTCTTTGTAAGGGCCTTTCCCCCCACCTGAGTGTCATCAGCAAATTTCGATATTGTGGATTTCAGTCCTGATTCGAGGTCGTTGATATATATGATGAAGAGAATGGGTCCCAGCACTGACCCTTGAGGCACTGCACTAGTGACTGGAAGCCAATCAGAAGGCTGTCCGTTGAGTAGTACTCGTTGTTTTCTGTCGGTGAGCCAATCTCTTATCCACGCGATCAGATTGGCTCCAATGCCCGCCGAGTGCAGTTTCTTAAGGAGTCGCTCGTGCGGTACCTTGTCGAAGGCTTTCTGAAAGTCCAGGTATATAACATCACTGGGGATGTGGGCATCCCAGTTCTTATATATACCTTGGAAGAAGTCTAATAAATTCGTTAGGCAAGAGCGCTTGTTTCTGAAGCCATGCTGGGTGCCGGAGACTACATTATTGTCTTCTAGAAACTTAACAAGTTTGTCTCTAATAATCTTTTCGAGTATTTTTCCTGCCACTGATCTCAAACTTATGGGCCTGTAGTTTAATGCAACGCTTTTGTCTCCTATTTTAAAAATTGGTGTTACGTTCGCCATCTTCCAGTCTTCCGGGACCTTTTTCAATTGAACAGACTGGTTGAATATGTTAGTGAGTGGCTGAAGTATTTGCTGTTTAAGCTCTTTTAATAACCGCGGGGACAAACCGTCAGGTCCTGTTGACTTGTTCGTGTCGAGTTTATCCAAATACTCTTTCACTTCTTGGTCGCATATTGAGTCAATTTTCAGGGGCGTGATTCCCCTCGGCGGGTCAGGGTTCTCGGGCATGGTTTCGATGTTCTCGACTGTGAATACGGATGCGAAGTTACTGTTGAGGATTCTGGCCATCTGTTTACTGTGCTGAGTTGCAGCTCCAGTCTCGTCTGTCAGGGGACCAATATTGGATTTTACTTTCTTTTTCGGTCTGATGTATGTGAAGAATTATTTTGAGTTTGTCTTGATGTCACGCGCTATTTGTTTTTCGTAGTTGCGTTTACTACTACGAATAAAGGTGCGACAAGCTCTGAGGCTGTTGTGATACTGAGTACGGGCTTCGGCCGTGTCATTTTCTTTCATTAGGTTATAATTCCTTTTTTTTTAAGTTTACCGCCCTTTTTATTTCTCTGGTCATCCACGGTGGATCTACGGCACCATTTACTCGCCTGGGTTTCGTCGGCACTGTAGCCTTTTCTACTCCCAAAAGCTTATCTTTGAAGTTGTTCCACACATTGTCGATTGTATTGTCGGTTAGGTGAAGTTGGTCCCAGGTCGCAGAGGGAAGCAGCTCACGGGCTAGGTTGAAATTTGCTTTTTTGTAGTCTGGTATCACTGACGGATTGTCTACGAGTTTGTGACTTATGTTGTCATTGAAACGAATTAAGTAGTTATCGCAACCGTTAATTTTTTCACCAACTTCACAGTCGCGAATGAGGTCGGGGTCGCTTACTAATACCAGATCCAGCAGATTGTTTTCTCTTGTTGGTTGAGTTACAACTTGAGTGAGGAACGAATCCTCCACCATTTCTATAAGCCTGTTACCCTCTTGATCTCGAGTCAATTGTCCCCAGTCAATGTTAGGGCAATTAAAGTCCCCAGTTATTATTGCTTCTTTACTTTGTGTTAAAGAGTGAAGCTCTTCGTACAGGGCAGTGTCATCGGCTGCCTGTTGTTTTGGAGGCCTGTATACGAACGAGTGTTAGTTTCTAATTATTCGCAGTTATTTCCACATAGACGGAGTCGTAATTATCTGCGTCCTGTTTGTCTATTTTTTGGGCAGGGAGCGTACTTTTTACGTACCAAATTACTCCTCCTCCTTTCTTGTGCATTCGATTTTTTTGGAAGCTTTCGTACCCGGGAAATGACAGTTCAGATACTAAATGTGCAGAGTTGGCCCAAGTCTCTGTGATGGCTACCACATCTGGTTTCTCAGTTGCAATATACGCCCTAATTTCGTCCTTTTTGGGTAATAGACTGCGTGCATTTGTGTACAAAATGGAAATGTGATTACTGGTTTGGCCGCGTCGTGTTGAATGAGTTCGCTTGTCGGAGGCGTCGTTGGTTACACAGTTTCTTGCAAGCCGCATCGACGCTACGGTTCGGTCGATCAAGGGTTGGCTTTGCCTTGCCCTCGCCTCCAGTTTTTTTAATAGCTTTTCGAGAAGCTTTCAACTGCATCGTTCAGGAGCCTTCCTAGCCGCGCCGAACCAACCTCGTTCAAGTGGAGTCCGTCCTCCCAAAACAAATCTGGGCGCTGGTTGAAGTGATGCCATGCGTTCGTGAACCCTACGCCTTCATCGTTACATAACTGCTTTAGACTAGTGTTGACGCCGTACGCTTTACTCCTGTTGTATCCGGCGAACGTATTGACTCTCGGTAGAATTCCAGAGACGATGATGTGAGGGGACTTGGTCTTGTATTTCCGAATGACTTGACGGTATTTTGCTAACAGGTCCTGAATTTGAGTTGGCTGAAGGTCGTTGGTTCCCGCATGGATCAGATACACTGTGTCGTCCTTCGCATTTACTGAAACTGCATCGACAGCTGATTCAATATCGTCCAGTTTGGCTCCGGGGATACAGAAACGCTGCCGTGTCAACGTATTCCGACCGCAAAACTCCGTAAGTTGGCCTCTCACCACACTGTCTCCAACTAAATTGACTCTAGTAGTTAGTTTGCCCATACCAGGAAACAGCGTTTGGTTCGTACAAGTGACAGCTGGTAGAATGGTCTTGTGAATTCTTCTGGAAGGGCGCGAGGTACAAGAGGGAGCGCGGGCTAAGGTGGGTTTGGAAGTGGTGGTGGTGATAGTAGTGGGTGGTTGGGGAAGGGTGGAGGTGTGGATGGAGGGAGATGTGGTATCAGAAGTGGAGGAGGCGGAGGTTGAGTTCGTGTTGGAGGTGGAAGTGGAGGATGGAGTGGTGATGAGGATAGGGGAGGAGTCAAGGGTGTTGGAGGGAAAGGAAGGGAGAGTGGGAGAAAGGGAGTGGTTCTGTGGTTGGAGGTGGTTGGTTTAGGCTGGGAGGTGGATGGTGGTGAAGTCATGGTACGGGTCGCGGCGGGTTCAGGCGTGGCAGAGGAGTTCGTGTTGAAGGTGGACGGGGACGATGGAGTGGTGAGGAGGATAGGGGAGGAGTCAAGGGTGTTGGAGGGAAAAGAGGGAGTGGGAGGATGAGGTAGCAAGGAGGTGGATGGGATAGAAGGAATGGTAGGGGTGGCGGCGGGTCCAGGCGTTGCAGAGGAGTGGGGTGGTTGAGGGAGGCAGAGGAGTTCGTGTTGGAGGTGGAAGTGGAGGATGGAGTGGTGATGAGGATAGGGGAGGAGTCAAGGGTGGTGGAGGGAAAAGAGGGAGTGGAAGTGGATGAGGTAGCAAGGGAGGTGGATGGGGCGGAAGGAATAGTAAGGATGGAGGCGGGTTCAGGCGAGGCAGAGGAGGAGGAGGAGGTATGGTGGGTCAGAACGTCAGAATATGAGTTTGAGGAGGAGGAAGCTGGAGTAGGAAGGGCGGGGAAAGAAGTCACAACTTCCCATATCAGTACGTTTGAGCGTTTCAGCTCATCGTTAATCGAGCTAAGTGCTTGGATACGCGAGTCCAAGACACAATATTTACACTTAGACTCGTTGAGTTGAAAATGGATCGTGGCAAATTTCTGCGAACAATTACCGCAAGTGAAATATTTGGGCATGGTTACAATTCCTTTTTTCTTTTCTTTTTTCTGTAGCAAGAAACTTTAGTTAAGATATATTTAGAAACCGCGTGGGTGGCTTGCTGAATACCAGGAAGGAGCTCAACTGAACACCTGGAAGGAGTTAGGTAGGGATCGGGTCGAGTCCCGCGGGGGTAATTAGTTGGACGGTAGAGAGGCTTGTTTAGTTAAAGGAACACAAAGGAGCACAAAGGAGGAGGAGGAGGAGGAAATAGTTAGAGGAGGAGGAAATGGTTAAAGGAGGAGGCGGAGGAGGAAATATGGGTTTGGACGGAGAAGGAGGAGTAGGGAGGGTGATTAAAATAGAAATAGAAATACCTGTGTTGATTAGGATTATTTAAGGAGTGCCGGGTGGTTTCCTTCGTTAAGCCCTCGGTGGCTGTGGGATATGGGCGGGTGTGTGAACACCTGGGTCTTGGTGTGTGAACACCTGACTGTCTTGGTGAGGGAGTGCCGGTGAAAAGATTAGCCGACCTCACTAATCCCGGAAAATTTCAGACTTAACGGGCGGTACCGGGAGTAATTATACCCCTGGGAATAAATAGGGCGGGGTTCAGGAACGATTGGTAATGAACAAGAAAATACAGTGAGTTGTGATCTGACCGTTTACTATAGTAATAAAATAAATAAAATACTCGCTATAATAAGTGTGTAAATGTATCACTCGGGTTTATTTTTAAACAATGTGTGTGCTGTTGTTGAAATGCATTACTTTGTTACCCTGTGACAGGTACGGGAAGTAGTAGAATTATGACACTTAGCGTTCCACAGCGGCGGTGATGTCTGCTAGGCAGTGAAGCGACAATGAAGTTACCGATGAGCGATGTCCAACCTCTTCAAGTAATATCAACTACAGTTAAAGTCCTCGATGGCGTATAGAGATTGCACAACACACTTGGTGAACACTAACTCACGGAATCACGGTTAACACTAAATCGAGGAATCACGGTGAGCACTGAATTACGGAATCACGGTTAACACTGAATCACTGAATCACGGTTAACACTGAATCACGGTTAACACTGAATCACGGTTAACACTGAATCACGGAATCGCGGTTAACACCGAATCACGGAATCACGGTTAACACTACATCAAGGAATCACGGTTAACACCGAATCACAGAGTCGCGGTTAATACTGAATCACGGAATCACGGTTAACACTAAATCAAGGAATCACGGTTAACACTGAATCACGAATCGCTGTTAACACTGAATCACGAATCGCGGTTAACACTGAATCACGGAATAGCGGTTAACACCGACCCACGGAATCACGGTTATCACTGAATCAAGGAATCACGGTGAACACTGAATCACGAATCACGGTTAACACTGAATCACGAATCACGGTTAACACTGAATCACGGAATAGCGGTTAACACCGAATTACGGAATCACGGTTAACACTAAATCAAGGAATCACGGTTAACACTGAATCACGAATCACGGTTAACACTGAATCACGAATCACGGTTAACACTGAATCACGGAATAGCGGTTAACACTGAATCACTGAATCACGGTTAACACTAAATCAAGGAATCACGGCTAAAACTGAATCACTGAATCACGGTGAACACTCTAGCCGGAGCGAGCGGGGGTCGTGACCTTAGCCTAGGAGGAGGAAGAGAAAGGAGGAGGGGGAGAAAGGGAGGGTGAGGTGGGGGAGGAAGGAGGAAGAGGGGGAAAGGGAAGGTGAAGGATAGTAGTGGGAGGGAGGGACGGGCGAGGAGGCGGAGGACGAGGAGGAGAAAGAGGGAGAGGAGGAGGAGGAGGGTGGGCGGGAAGAGGGGAGAGGGGGGACGGAAGAGGAAGGCGAGGAGGAGGAGGAGGAGGAGGAAGAAGAGAAACATGGAAACATGGAAACATGGATATGCAGGCAACAGAAAGCCTATTGGCTCATTACGAGGTCGCCCGCTAGGGTGATTTAATCTGCTCGACCACTTGGGGCTTGGTGAGCAGATGAAAGCACCTCGATATTGAGGAGCAGATGGAAGCCCCTCGTAATTCAGTTTACTCCTGACGCAGCGAAATGACGGTCGATTCTATATTTGAAGGAGTTGATGGTATTCGCATTCACTACTTCTGAGGGAAGATTGTTCCAGTGGCGGATGACTCGGTTTGAAAAGAAACTCCTTCCAATGTCTGTGTTACATCGACTCGACTGAATGGGTAAACCGTTATTTCTAGTTCTTGAGTTGGTTTGCAGTTCAAAGAATTTGGAGTAATCGACGTTATTGAACTTTTTTAGATATTTGAAGACTTGAATCATATTCCCTCGTAGGCGTCTTTTCTCCAATGTAAAGAGATTGAGTCGCTTGAGTCGTTCCTCGTACGGTTGAGCCCTGAAGGTTGGAATCATCTTTGTGGCGCGTCGTTGAATCCTTTCCAGTAAAGCAATGTCCTTTCTGTAATTGGGAGACCAGAACTGCACTGCATACTCGAGGTGCGGTCTTACCATGGAATTATACAAGGATAGCATCACGTCTGGTGTTTTACACTCGAAGTTCCTCGCTATGAACCCGAGCATAATGTTGGCCTTGTTGTATGCTTTTTTACAGTGATTCGCGTGTTTCAGGTCACTGCTGATAGTGACTCCAAGATCCTTTTCCTCCTGCATCGCTTGCAGAGGTCTCCCATTCATGATGTATGTGTGGTTACTATTTTGGGACCCAATGTGCATGACTTTGCATTTGTCAACATTAAAAGACATTTGCCATTTTTCCGACCATTCGATAATGTGATTGAGGTCTTTCTGAATGATTTCGCAGTCGGTCTTTGTGAGGGCATCTCCACCCACCTTGGTGTCATCTGCAAATTTCGATATTGTGGATTTCAGTCCTGATTCTAGGTCATTGATATAAATGATAAAGAGGATGGGTCCCAGCACTGACCCTTGAGGCACTCCACTAGTGACTGGTAGCCAATCGGAAGGCTGTCCGTTGAGTAGTACTCGTTGTTTTCTGTCGGTGAGCCAATCTCTTATCCACGCGATCAGATTGGCTCCGATGCCCGCTGAGTGCAGTTTCTTAAGGAGTCGCTCGTCCGGTACCTTGTCGAAGGCTTTCTGAAAGTCCAGGTATATAACATCACTGGGGATGTGGGCATCCCAGTTCTTATATATACCTTGGAAGAAGTCTAATAAATTCGTTAGGCAGGAGCGCTTGTTTCTGAAGCCATGCTGGTTGTCGGAGATTATATTATTGTTTTCTAGAAACTTAACAAGTTTATCTCTAATAATCTTTTCGAGTATTTTTCCTGCCACTGATGTCAAAATTATGGGCCTGTAGTTTAATGCAACGCTTTTGTCTCCTTTTTTGAAAATCGGTGTTACGTTCGCCATCTTCCAGTCTTCCGGGACCTTGTTTAGTTGAACTGACCGGTTGAATATGGTAGTGAGTGGTTGAAGTATTTGTTGTTTAAGCTCTTTTAATAACCGCGGGGACAAACTGTCGGGTCCCGTTGACTTGTTCGTGTCGAGTTTGTCCAAGTACTTTTTTACTTCTTGGTCGCATATTGAGTCAATTTCCAGCGGCGTGATCTCATTCGGCGGGTCAGGGCTCTCGGGAATGGTTTCGATGTCCTCGACTGTGAATACGGATGCGAAGTTACTGTTGAGGATTCTGGCCATCTGTTTACTGTCCTGAGTTACAGATCCAGTCTCGTCTGTCAGGGGACCAATATTGGATTTTGCTTTCTTTTTCAATCTTATGTACGTGAAGAATTTCTTGGAGTTAGTTTTGATTTCGCGCGCTATTTGCTTTTCATAGTTGCGTTTGCTACTCCGAATAAGGCTGCGACAAGCTCTGAGGCTGTTGTGGTACTGTGTGCTGGCTTCACCCGTAGCATTCTCTTTCATCAAATTATAATTCCTTTTTTTTAGGTTTACTGCCCTTTTTATTTCTCTGGTCATCCACGGTGGATCTACGGCCCCATTTACTCGCCTGGATTTCGTAGGCACTGTAGCCTTCTCTACTTGCAACAGCTTATCTTTGAAGACGTTCCACTCGTTGTCGATTGTATTGTCGGTGATGCCAAGTTGGTCCCAGGTCGTAGGGGGAAGCAGTGCACGGGCTAAGTTGAAATTTCCTTTTTTGTAATCTGGTATCACTGACGGATTATCTACGAGTTTGTGACATATGTTGATATTAAAACGGATTAAGTGGTGATCGCACCCATTAAGTTTCTCACCAACTGTACAGTCGCGAATGAGGTCGGGGTCGCTTACTAATACCAGATCCAGCAGATTGTTTTCTCTTGTTGGTTGAGTTACAACTTGAGTGAGGAACGAATCCTCCACCATTTCTAAAAGCCTGTTACCCTCTTGATCTCCAGTCATCAGTCCCCAGTCAATGTTAGGGCAATTAAAGTCCCCAATTATAATTGCTTCCTTGCTTTGTGTTAGAGAGTGAATCTCTTCGTAGAGGGCAATGTCATCGGCTGCCTGTTGTTTCGGAGGCCTGTATACGGTTGCAAGTGTTAGTTTCTTGTCAGTTGCGGTTATTTCCACATAGACAGAATCGTATTTCTCTGCGTCCTGTTTGTCTATTTTTATGGCAGGGAGTGTACTTTTTACGTAGCAAACTACTCCTCCTCCTTTCTTGTGCTTTCGACTTTTGTGGAAGCTTTCGTACCAGGAATGACATTTCGGATTCTAGATGGGTAGAGTTGGCCCAAGTCTCTGTGATGGCTACCACATCTGGTTTCTCTGTTGCAATATACGCCCTAATTTCGTCCTTTGTGGGTATTAAACTACGTGCATTTGTGTACATGATAGAAATGTGGCCGTGACGAGTTGTACCAGTTCGCTTGTCGGAGGCGTGGTTAGTTACACAGTTTCTTGTGAGTCGCACTGACGCTACGGGTTGGTTGATCAAGGGCTGCCTTTGCCCCGTCCTCGCCCGCCGTTTTTTGAAAGGCTTTTAGAAAAGCTTTTCACTGCCTCGTCCAGAAGCCTCCCGAAACGCGCCGATCCAACCTCATTCAGATGTAGTCCATCGTTCCTAAACAAGTCTGGGCGCTCAAGGAAGTGGTGCCAGGCGTTTGTAAACGCCACGCCTTCGTCGTCACAAATTTCCTTCAGACTAGTATTGATGTTGCTCGCTTTGCTGTTGAAGCCGGCGTAAGCGCTGATTCTTGGTAGAATTCCAGAGACAATGACGTGAGGGGACTTGGTCTTGTAACGCCGAGTGACCTGACGGTATTTTGATAGTAGGGCCTGAGTTTGAGTAGACTGAACGTCATTTGTCCCCGCGTGAATCAAATAAACTGTGTCTTCCTTCGCGAGTTCCGTGACAGAATCGACAGCTGAAGTAATGTCGTCCAGTTTGGCTCCCGGAATACAATAACGCCTCCGCGTCTCTGTATTCCTGCCGGAGAATTCCGTTAATTGACCTCTAACCAGCGAGTCCCCTACAAGTCTAACAGATGTTTTCAGCTTGTGTGTGCCCCGAAACTGTGTCTGATCTACGCAGACCACAGCAGGAAGAATGGTCTTGTGGCGTCTAATGGATGAGTAGTGAGGAGTGGGAGTGTGGTGGCGACTGGACGTGGAGGCGTTAGGAGGGCTGGTAGAGGAGAGGGACAAGGGGGAGCCAAGGGAAGATAAGGAAGAGGCGGAAGGGGTTGACTGCAGGGGAGTAGAGGAGGAGGATGTTGAGGATGTGGAGGAGGGGCAGAGAGGCGGAGGAGGAAGGGAGGACGGGGTTGACTGGGGAGGTGTAGAGGAGGAGGTTGTTGAGGATGTGGTGGCGGGGGCTGCGGCGGAGGAGTAGGAAGGGGCGGTAGGGGTTGACTGGGGAGGAGTAGAGGAGGAGGATGTTGAGGATGTGGATGAGGGGAAGAAATGTGAGGAGGCGGCAGAGGCGGAGGAGAGGAAGAGGCGGAAGGGGTTGGCTGGGGGAGTAGGAGGA
>NW_026111783.1:297399-302399 GCF_024679095.1 Eriocheir sinensis | reverse complement strand
AGACGATCAGCATAATTTAGTTCAGCCAGGCCATCTATGTGCTTGGTCCAGCGGCGCTGCACTGACTCCAGCAGCCGCAGGTCACCCAGGTATCCAGTGTTCCAAACTGTTGACCCAAACTCTAGTAAGTAGGTCTTATGTGTGACTTGAAGATGGCAAACATAAAGTCACTGGAGCGACAGAGAGTAGATATGAGTATGTTATTGGCTAATCCTGCAGCTTTATTAACTGTTGTTCTCATATATGCATGAGACTTGAGGGTGTTGTCGACTAGAACTCCCAGGTCTCTATGGGTGTCAGCCAAGGACAGATCAGAGTTATCTAGGTGGTAGTGCTGAAGAGAGCCCACAGCTGTCCAGTCAGTAGAGCCACGTTGGCATCGTAGCACTACACACTTGGATGGGTTAAACTTTAGCCCCCACGAGCTAGCCACCCTGGAGACACTATTAATATCTCTTTGGAGATAACTGAGATCTTCAGCCAAAGGGTAAGTGGCATTATGCCGTATCTTCATATACAGTTTGAAGTCGTCCGCAAAGAATTTACACTTAGATTTAACATGTGAAGGTAGGTGGTTGACATATATAAGGAACAGTAGTGGGCCCAGTACAGAACCTTGTGGAACTCCACTACGGATCAGTCTAGATGAGCTAGAGGCACCCGATATTGACACTTGCATGATTCTGCCCGTCAGAAAGTCAGAGTTCCAGTCAAGCAGCCGACCACCCACACCCAGATATCTTAGTTTGTCTATAAGAATGGTGTGACAAACAACATCAAAGGCCTTGCTAAAGTCAAACAAGACAACATCAACGACAGCACCCAGGTCAAGCCAAGAGGTTACATCATGGTATACCAGTAGGAGCTGATCGTCAACAGTTCTGCCACGACGGAACCCAAACTGGTCAGCAGACAAGATCTGGTTAACTTCTAGGAACTCATACAGGTCTTTAGCTATAATCCTTTCTAAAGTCTTACAACATACTAAAGTAAGGCTAATTGGCCTATAATTGAGAGGAATATGTCTGGATCCCTTCTTAAAAATGGGCAAAATGTTGGATTTCTTCCACTCAACAGGCAACCTACCCTGGAGTAAGGATTGCTTGAAAATTAATTGAAGAGGGGTAGCCAGATTGGGACAAAACTTAAGGAGACAAGGATGTAGACAATCAGGGCCCATGCTTGAATTGACATCCAGTGAAGTATGTCTCATCCTAAATTCCTCTAGACTCTAGAGATATAGTTACATCATCAATGGATGCAAGTGAACGTTGATGGGGAAAGGAAGTACTTGGATCCTGGGTGGCATACACTAGACTGAAACAAGAGGCTAATATCTCAGCCATTGCACCACAGTCCGCAGTCAATTCTCCACTGTCTAGCTTAAGTGGACCCATGATGGTGCACCAATCTTTTTCCTCCTTATGTATTGGTGTAATAGTTTGGGTGATTCCTTTATCTTGTGAATGAGGGATCTCTCATAAGCTATTTGTTGGGCAACATAATAATTACGGAAGCTCTGGTTTTTCCCATTAAATTGCTCAAGGGCAAGAACAGCCTGATGGGAGTGTCTGCCATAGGTTGATCTATTAAGCTTACAAGCAAACCAGGCATTTTTCCTGGTAGTCTTTAGGGAGTTCGGAGGGTGTTGACGGAACTGGCGGGGGCGATCTTGAGTGACTGGAACATACTTAGCAATAAGGTTTGTAAGAATAGACTTTAGTCTTGAAAGCATATCATCTACAGATATATCATAAAACTCAAAATCCCAATCAGTATCTTGTAGAGACTCATTTATCTTGTTATATTTACCTCTATGCCAGGAGTACTTAACATGATGGACAAGATTGATCTCAACACTATTTTCAAAGTAATACTGTAGAATTAAGGGACAATGGCCACAGCTGGTAAAGTTAGGCAAGACCTCCACATCACCCACCCTATCATTCTCGCTGGTTAAGACCAAGTCTAGGGTGTTGCCAGAGGACACACATGTCGGGCTCTTTACCCACTGGTGAAGACCCAGAGTGATAAAGAACTCATAAAGAGTTTGTCTAGGGGAGGATAATTCATGGTCATGGCATCACTATGGTGCCAGGCAATAGCAGGGAGATTAAAATCGCTGAGTATCAGCACTTCCTTGGAAGGACAGAAGTTGAGAAGAAATTGGGCAAGTTCATTATTATAAGTGTGGGTGTAGGAAGGAGGGCGATACACTGTCACTACATAAAGATTAAAATCCAGCAGGTGTATAATGCAAACATTACTGCAATTGGCTTTAAGAGGGATGTAGTGTATGTTCTTTTTCACATACATGCAAACGCCATGCTTACGAGCGTCACCCGGTGTGTCAGATCTAACTACAATGTATTGGTTGATAGAAATAAAAGAATCTGCTATGGTGGGAACTAACCAAGTCTCCGCTACTCCAAATAAATCTAGCTTATATTCTATTAAAAAATCTGATAAAATATTTAGTTTGTTATCAATGCTATTTATATTGCAAAAACCTACATTTAGACTTAGGAACTGTTTCTTTGCAGGGAAGCACTGCTGGCTTATAAGTTTAAATCAGGTACGGAGGGAGTGGCTGGTGTAGTAGTCCCACTGGCACTTACACTAGCATCAGCTGGGGTGCCAGTGGTGTTAGATCGGGTCTCTTGTGCAACACCAGAAGACAGGGGGAGTGCATTTGCTCCAGAGACAGTACTTTGATTTCGTCTAGCTTTGAGCTCTCCTCGCTGCTTGTAAGTTAAGTCACGGTTAATGAATATATCAGAGAAGGAGCTTTTTCGCAGGTTCCTAGCATTGTCGAGCAAAGTTTTTCTAGAGTTATCATCTTCAATTTTCAAGCGATAGATATGTCTTTCCTTGCTGACGCACAGTGTTGAAAAATATTACAGGCGAGACAGTCAAATAAGTGCAAAAACTGTCAAACACAGGCTTGAAGGCATCAACTGACTGGGCCTTGATGCCCCTAACAATTATGGAAGATCTTCTCTTGTGCCTTTCCTCCATCTCTGTAGTCTAGTCTCTTCCCTGATCAGTGTACGCAGTTGGTCTCTGTTATGAGGTGATTCAGGATCAAGGCCTAGAGCTGGGGTAGGATTCTGAGGTTAAGAGGATGTACCTGATGAAGGGTTAGCAAATAATACAGCTACCTGGGTAGAGAGTGTTTGAATTGTCTCGCATAGTTTCTTTATTGTCTGAAAAAGTTGCTCTAAAGCTGACTGAGACACATCACCACCGCTACAGCTACTGGTGCGACACTCTGTGCATACAAATACAACACCGGATCCTCCATACTCCTGTATACTTACAATCAGTTGATCAGGTAAGCCTAAGCACATGGCGGAAGGATGGAACCAGTCAGGGCATTTGTCGCACCCTATAGCATTTGAACCAGTAACACCATTACATGTACCACAAAGATCACTGGAGCTACTGATAGGATCTAAACTGGGGCCAGGTATGGGCTCAGTGGATGATGATAAGCGGGCTTGGGCACTGTTGTTTACATTCCTGGCGGCCATGTTGGCAAAAGATTGAGAACTTCCCACCTGATGACCTCCCTTACCACGACCACGACCACCTCTAGGCTGAACCATGCTTATGTAAGTGGGTGAGGGGAGTCACCAACCAGGCTTGACACAGTATATTGCTGGAGATAGGCAAGGGAAGCTCAGCAGAACGGACTAAATGTGGAGCGCCAGCACACACGATCTCTCTCCAGCCAGGCTAAGCGTTCTGCTGCCTCCAGCCTGGAATCGTTTAGTTCCTGTTGGGTGGGTCTTTCATTAAAAGAAGTTGAGTAATGCAGGGTAGAGTCATCGGCGTAAGAATGGATAGAACAGTTCGTTTTGGCAACGAACAACAGAACAACAGAAAGAGAGTGGGAGATAGGACAGAACCCTGCGGGACACCACTGTTAATAGGTTTAGGGGAAGAACGGTGACCGTCTACCACAGCAGAAATAGAACGGTCAGAAAGGAAACTGAAGAAGGATAGAAACCGTAGGAGGGTAGTTTGGAAAGCAAAAATTTGTGCCAGACCCTATCAAAGGCTTTTGATATATCCAGTGCAATAGCAAAGGTTTCACCGAAATGGCCAAGAGAGGATGACCAAAAGTTAGTTAGGAAGGCATGGAGATCACCAGTGGACCGCCCCTTGCGGAACCCATACTGACGATCAAATAGAAGGTCAGAAGTGGATAGGTGCTTTTGAGTCTTCCGGTTAAAGATTGATTCAAAAGATTTAGATAGACAAGAAAGTAAAGCTATAGGTCTGTAGTTTGAAGGATTGGAACGGTCACCCTTCTTAGTTACAAGCTGTATGAAAGCATACTTCCAGCAGGAAGGAAAGGTAGATGTTGACAGGCAGAGGCGAAAGAGTTTGACCAGGCAGGGTGTCAGCACGGAAGCACAGTTTTTAAGGACAATAGGAGGCACTCCATCACGTCCATAAGCCTTCTGAGGATTGAGGCCAGAGAGGGCATAGAAAACATCATTCTTAAGAATCTTAATAACAGGCATAAAGGAGTCAGAGGGGGGATGAGTAGGAGGAATATGCACAGAATTGTCCAGAATGGAGTTTTTAGAGAAAGTTTGAGAGAAGAGTTCAACCTTAGAGATAGATGAGGCGGCGGTGTTGCCGTCAAGACTAAGGAAAGGAGGGAAAGATGAAGAGGTGAAATTGGAGATGTTTTTGGCTAGATGCCAGAAGTCCCGCGAGCATTATTCGGAATTGTAAACTGCCTCGGTCCCATACCTACAACCACCCAATCAACAGTCAGATGTGTCAACCAGACCGAGCCAGTCACGACGCAGGAAGGGCTTGGACAATGACGTCATAAGTTTATATGTAACAAATATATGAAATCAATATATTGTTGCCTTATTAATAACAACAGTGTGTGAATAGCAATAGTCCCAAAAGGAGTAGTTGAAAAATACTTTTTTAATGCATTTCCTTAAGCTTGAAGCCAAAGACATAACTGTTAA
>NW_026111783.1:155000-169236 GCF_024679095.1 Eriocheir sinensis | reverse complement strand
AAGGCGCGTGCGTGCGTGTGTGTTTTCTTAAGCTCCGCCTCGGTGAACATATTAATAAAACGAATTTGGAAACGAACGAAAGACTAACTCGCTTCTCTTCTCTTTTCGTTTCGTTTCGTCTCGTCCAATCTTTAAAGAAACTGGGAAAAGAAGAAAACGGGGAAAAGAAAATTGAAAAAAAAACGTAAATAAAAAAAATGGAAAAGAAAAGAAAAAAACAGGGAAGTGAAAAAAACAGGGTAAAAAAAAAACAGGAAAAAAAATGGGAAAGGGGATAAAAACAGGGAAATAAAAAAAAATAGGGAGAGGAGAAAAATCGGGGAAAAAACACGGAGAAAGAAACAGGGAAAAGAAAAAGACAGGAAAAAAACCAAAGATTGGATAACAAACGGAAAAGAAAAACATGAAAAAAAAGGAAAGGAGAAAAAAACATGGAAAAGACATACACAGGGAAAAAAACAGGGAAAAGAAAAAAAACACGGAAAAACAGGGAAAGGAGAAAAAAACAGGGAAAAAAAAACGGAAAAACAAGGAAAGGAGAAAAAAACAGGGAAAAGAAAAAAACACGGAAAAACAGGGAAAGAAGAAAAAAACAGGGAAAAAAACACAGGGAAAAACAGGGAAAGGAGAAAAAAACAGGGAAAAGAAAAAAACACGGAAAAACAGGGAAAGGAGAAAAAAACAGGGAAAAGAAAAAAACACGGAAAAAAACAGGGAAAAGAAAAACACACGGAAAAACAGGGAAAGGAGAAAAAAACAGAGAAAAGAAAAAAAACACGGAAAAACAGAGAAAGGAGAAAGAAACAGGGAAAAGAAAAAAACACGGAAAAACAGAGCAAGGAGAAAAAAACAGGGAAAAGAAAAAAACACGGAAAAAACAGGGAAAAGAAAAACACACTGAAAAACAAGGATAGGAGAAAAAACAGGAAAATAGAAACACAGGGAAAAAACAGGGAAAGGAGAAAGAAATAGGGAAAATAAAAAAAACACGGAAAAACAGGGAAAGAAGAAAAAACAAGGAAAAGAAAAACACAGGGAAAAACAGGGAAAGGAGAAAAAAAACAGGGAAAAGAAAAAAACACGGAAAAACAGGGAAAGGAGAAAAAAAACGGGAAAAGAAAAAAAACACGGAAAAAAAACAGGGAAAAGAAAAACACAGGGAAAAACAAGGATAGGAGAAAAAACAAGGAAAATAAAAACAAAAGAACAGGGAAAGGAAGGAGAAAAAAACAGGGAAAATATAAACACAAGGAAAAGAAAAAAAATCGGGGAAAATAAAACAAACAGGAAAAAGCAAAAAAAGGGAAAATAAAAAAAAATGGAAAAAAAAGGAAGAAAACCCACATTCGATTCTGATGACTCAAGGAATTTATTTTTTCTTCTCAGTTTGAAAATTTCTTAGACACGTGAAGTATTTTTTTAAGGTCGATTTTTTGTGTTATTTTTTTGTTACTGAAAGCAAGTCCAATTTTTCTTTTGTTATTGTTAAGCTTGTTAGTCGTGAAAGGTAGGTAATTTTTTCATTCTAATTCATTTACTTCGTCTTACCTTGACTTTTTTATCCTTTATATCTCATTCCTTTCGTAACTTCTTTTATACTTTCTTTGCTTCTTATCTTTTTTCTTTACAAATGTTTACACCTTTCCGTAAGTTCATCTAAGTTCTGTGCATCTTACCTTTCATTTCCTCTATTTTTCCATCCTTTCGCAATTTTCTTTGATAATTTCTTCGATTTTTCGTTTTCTTTCTTTTTCCCACTTTTCGTAACCTGATCTAGTTGACTTGCTCCATCTAATCATTCATTTCTTTATTATCTTTTGACACACCATTCGTACCTTTTTTCTCCTAATTTCTTTCGACATTATTAGTTTTTTGGGTCCTTTTTGCTTTCCTTTCTTGGGGTCCTTTTTGGGTACCTTTCGGGTCCTGGCTTTGGCGGTAGTGGGTCTGTTATTAATTTGATGATGGTGATGATGATGGTGAAGAAGAGAAGGAGGTGGAGGAAGAGGAAGAGGAGGAAGAGGATGAGGAAGAGGAAGAATACGAATAGGAGGAAGATTAAGAGGAAGAGGAAGAAGAAGAGAAAGAAAATGAGAGAAAATAAGAGAAAGAATAAGAATAAGGAAAAAAGGAAGAAAAGGAAGAAGAATAGAAAGAAGAAAAGAAAGAAGAAGAGAAAGAAGAAGATAAAGAAAAAGAGAAAGAAAAAGAGAAAGAAGAAGAAAAAGAAGAAAATAAATGAAAAGAGAAAGGAGAATAGGAAGAAGAAGAGAAAGAAGAAGAGAAAGAAGAAGAGAAAGGAAAAGAAAAAGGAGAAGAGGAAGAAGAAGATAAAGAAGAAGAGAAAGAAGAAGAGATAGAAGAAGATAAAGAAGAGGAAGAAGAAGAGAAAGAAGAGGAAGAAGAAGAGAGGAAGAAGAGAAAGAAAGAGAAAGGAGAAGATAAAAGAAGAGAAATAAGAAGAGAAATAAGAATATAATGTAGAAGAGAAAGAAGAAGATAAAGGAGAAGAGAAAGTATAAGAGGAAGGAGAAGAAGAAGAAGAAGAGAAAGAATAAGAGAAAGTAGAAGAGTAAGTAGAAGACTAAGAAGAAGAGAAATAAGAAGAGAAAGGAGAAGAGAAAGAAGAAGAGATAGGAGAAGAGAAAGGAGAAGAGGAAGGAGAAGAGATAGAAAAAGAAAAAGAAGAAGAGAAAGAATAAGAGGAAGGAGAAGACGAAGAAGAAAAGAAGAGAAAGAAGAAGAAAGGAGAAGAGGAAGGGGAAGACGAAGAAGAAGAGAAAGAAGAAAGAAGAGAAAAAAAAGAAAAAAAAGAAGAAGAAAGAAAAAAAATGGAAAGGAGAGGAAAAGAAGTGAAAAAATAAGTGAAAAGATGAGAAAAAGAAGAAAAAAAGAAGAAAGAAGAAAAAAGAAGAGAAAAAAACAGAAGAAGAGAAAGAAGCAGAGAGAGAAGAAGAAGAAGAGAAGAAATAAGAAAAAGAAAAAGAAAGAAGAAAAAAAGTAGAGGAGGAATAATAAGAAAAGAATAAGAGGAAGAAGAGGAGGATGGTGGTGGTGATGGTGGTGGTGGTTGTGGTGATGATTTTGGTGGTGGTGATGAGGCTTAGTGGGAACGGCATTCCACCACCACCACCACCACAATAATTCTCGCCAGGTAATTAGGAGGTGAATTGTGGCTGAATCAAAAGACAGGTGTGCTAATTAACGTCTAAATATACCTGCCTTATCTTGCCTTATGATTATTTTCTCTCTCTCTCTCACTTTCTCTCACTTTCACTTTCTCTTCCTTTATTCTTTTTTCTGTCACTCAGTTTTTCATTTTCTCTTTTTTTTTATTACTTTCACGATCATTTTCTTTTTCTCTGTTTTCTTATCTCTTTCATTTTTTTTTTCTTCTTTCGTGTTTTCTTTCTTTCTCTTTTTCTCTAATTTTTGCTTTCTCTTTATTTTTCCATCACTTTCATTTTCTCTCATTTTCTCTTTTCTTCTTTTCTTTCTCTTTCTTTTTTATTCATCCCTTTCATTTTCACTTCTATTTTTGTTTTTTTTTGTTTTTTTGGTGTTTTTTTCATTCTCTTTATTTTAGATCACTTTCATTTTTACTTTTCACTTTCTTTTATTCTATTTCTTTTCCTTTCCTTATCTCTCTCTCTCTCTCTCTCTCTCTCTCTCTTCGTTGGTCGAGTTTTAATCCTCATAGGGACAGGAAAATATGTTGATGGTAAATAAGGAGGAGGAGGAGGAGGATAAGGAGGAGGAGGAGGAAGAGGAAGAGGAGGAGGAGGAGGAGGAGGAGGGTCTTAATGTATATGACTTTTCCTTTTCCTTTTTCTCCTTTTTTTCTTTTTGTTTGAAGTGTTGCAATTTTTGATTCGTATTTTTTTTCCATATTTTTCTTGTGTATTGCTGAGTCCTTGTTCTTCTCTTCCTCGTTTTCTACCTTCTCCTCCTCTTCCTCTTCTGCCTGTTTTTTTTTTCTCGTTTTGCAACACCTCTCATTTCTCTTCTTATTCCTCGTCCACTTATACTTTCTTCTATTTTTCATTCTCCTTCTCCTCTTCGTCCTTCTCCTCCTCATTATCTTCCAACTCCTCCGTCCACACCTCTAGTTCCTCTTTTTTCTCCTATTCCACTTCTTTCTTCTCCATCGCTTCTTCTTCCTTCTTCTTCTCCTTCATTTATTCATCATCTTTGTTCTCGTAACACTATTTTAATCCCTCTTCGTCTTCCATCACCTCTTCTTCCTCCTCCTCCTCCTCCTCCTCCTCCTCCTCCTCATCTCCCTTCTCATTACGCGGCTAGACTTGGAAGACTTCTTAGTGAGCAGGTGTCACTTTTCAGAGCATAAAAAACAGCGAGACCCGACAGAGAGCGTCACGTAAACAATCAAAGGACCACCAGCCAATCCCACCTTGACCATATAAGCGCGTGTTATGTAAACGCCCGCAGCATTCGAAATAAATTCACAGACCTGGAGGAACTTGCTGCAACGGAAAACTTCCACATTATCGCCGTCGCGGAGTCATGGTTAAATACAAATAACAGAAATTCTATTGCGGAATTTAGCTTACCCGGCTATTCAACTTTTTTTGCGACAGAGAAAACAGAGTTGGTGGTGGCGTCGTCTTATATATTCGTGCTGGTTTAAATCCACGTGTTATCAAAGTCGAAAGAATAAATAATATAGACACCGTTTTCGTAGAAATTAAAAACCGTTCAAGTAAATTAGTTATTGGCATTGTTTACAGACCTCCAAACCAAGCAATGCAAATAGACAGAAAACTGTTCGAACAAATTTATAACATGCAATCAATTTGAAGCCGTAGTTATGGGAGACTTTAACTTACCATTTAAGAGTTGGGGAGACACATTAAATATACACTCGGGTCACGATCTATACAGCAACTCATTAGAAAGTGCGCTTTATCAGCATGTGCATAAACCAACTCGCGAAAATAACATCCTCGATCTAGTTCTCACAACTAAAGAAAGCCTAGTTAATGATCTCAATGTTGGTACATAATTCAGCGACAGCGATCATCGAATGATTTCGTTTAAGATAAAAATCAAAGAGAACATGAAAACGAGTGAAGAAAGAATACCTGATTACCGACGTGCGGATTTTGACAAACTAAGAAATTTAGTAGCGAATGCAGACTGGAGCGAAATTTCTGCAGCCTCAGATATAAATAAAGCTTGGGAAACATTCACATAAACTTTAAGTAGAGCCGTGAATTTATGCGTACCATTCCGTAAAAGACGACCAGCAGCCAACTGGAAGCCTAAGTGGCGGAACAATCAACTCAAACGCCAAATTGAGAATTAAAATCGAGCGCGTCGCAAATACTTGATTACAAATAATGAAACAGACAAAACTGAATTCCAAAGATTACGCCGAGAAACAAAAAGAATCATACGTCTCAATAAAAGAAACCTAGAGCTTCATATTGCAAGCGCAAGAAAAACAAATCCTAAAGAATTTTTTGCTTACGTAGAAACAAAAAGGTTCTCACCCCCAGTATTGGCCCAATAGCAACTGTAAATGGCGAATCCACGAATGATGATAAAGAAATCGCTAACATATTGAATGATTTTTTTGCCTCCGTTTTTACAGAAGATATCTTATCCGAAAGGCAACCGGAAGCCCCAAGATATATTGATGACACATCCTTGAGTATTATTAGCGACATTGTAGAAAGTGATTTAGTACAAAATATCGATAATATTAAAGTAAAAAAAAAGCCCGGCCCAGATAAAATATCCCCGCGTATTCTTTAAGAGGCAAAACATCAGATCAGCAAGCCCCTCTTGAACATATTCTCAAAGTCACTAAACACAGGAAAAGTACCACTAGAATGGAAACTCGCTAACGTAACTCCTATCTTTAAAAAAGGCGACAAGTCCCAACCAGGTAATTATCGACCGATCAGTCTAACGTAAATCGTGTGCAAAATTTTAGAGACAATCATTCGCGAAAAAATAGATTTTTTTTTTTAAGATAACAGACTAATTAAGGATTCGCAAATGGTTTTCGAAACAAACGTTCCTGTTTGACTTACCTTCTCGATTTCTTCAACTACATCTTTCATGTGTACGATGAAAGTCAATCAGTAGACATTGTATATTTGGACTTTCAGAAAACATTTGACAAAGTCCCTCACAACCGTCTCCTTAGTAAATTGCAAACTCACGGTATAACCGGTAATATTCATAAGTGGCTCAGAGACTGGCTTACTGACCGTAAACAGAGAGTTGTTATGAATGGTATAGCTACTTTTACGCCTGTTTCAAAGCCGCTGGTGTGTGCGTTACCTAATCTACAGAGAGACTGTAAAAGAGGTTGAAGTGAATTCGTTCCATATTCCTAAACGTCTCGGCTCAGATTAGGACTATTTCCCAAGCCCACAGAGAAGATTAACTGGGTTTTCACGGGGGTGTCCCGTTGAGGGTGCAGAGGTCGTGTATGACAGTCACCGGTGTAACGGGCTTGTCGGGGGGCGTTTAAAGGGTGTTGATTAAGACTTCAGCTTCCTTAAGGCGAATTATATTCGTAGCCTTTATGTACAAGATGCGACGGAGCGAGAGCGACTGTCGTTGTGTGTCAGTCGGACTCTCGTGAAGGAGTCGCGAGTTACAGGTTGGAAAATAATTGTTACAATTGGTCACGTATGTCAAGGTGACCTCCACGCACCATCGGAGTGCGAAGTATACAAAACTGAGACGGTAAACACTGACGGACGACATTCCTATAAGGTGGCGTGATCTATCTGTCGTGGGTTTTTCCATTGACAATTGTATGCCTAATTCGTGGTGATATTAAATAATAATAATATATTGATATCCTACTATAACACTGCTCGGTCACCTACCAGTGATCGCGACCTCGCGATATATAAAAATCGAAAAAGCAGTCGAGTTACCATGAACATACATAGTGGGAGTTTGTCGAGCAGACTGCCTATGACACAATTACATTAAAACACTGGCTATGTAAGAACAGATGTGGAATTATAATATAAATAGGGAGAGGGAAACCACAACGTGTGTGACATGAAACATAAGAAACCTCTCAAAAGATAAATATAAGGACACATGTATAAGAAACTATCAACTGGCATAGTTACAGACAATGAAACGTTGGTCTAGCTCCTAAAAAAAAATACTGTAGTGAAACACAGTACAATGCTAAGTATAGGAGCAGATGTTGATAGCTGTAAATATGAACCAATAAACGGAACGTGTAGGAATGAATAGTTGCATTGAAACCCTAAAAAGGCAAGAAAGAATGGCTAGCAAGGTGCCTGTATAGACGTAATAGAAGTTAAGGTTATAATGGAATGCCCTAATGATATGGGTATATTGAAAGAATAACTATATAAACAAAGTGGTATGTTAAGTGAGTATACCATTGAAGCTCACGTTGTCTCTCGAGCGGTGAAAAGAAAACGGAGGCAGGGCACACTGATGAAGATTAACTTTGATAAGGGAACCCACACTATACTCAATAGACTCGCTAGCAAACAATAAGAAAGAATCAATATCGTATGCGAATGAACGTTACTCTCACAATTATGACTGAATAACAGTGTTAGGAACACATAAATAAAAAATTCGTGCCCCTGTACGGACAATAATGAAAATAAGCCGAGTCGGCATATTTGGACAAGAAGGGAATATCCACAAATACCAAGATTAATCAGCTGATGTAGTGGAGAGGGCGACGGCTTGTGATGCCCTGGGTTACGTGCAGTCGTTGTAGGCGCGTCAGGAAACCTCGGCCGCGGCCACAGCGGCGGTGAGAGGTGAGGGATGGGCTGAGATCGGAGGACTCGCAATGGAGGTTGAAAAACTGCTGACCCAGCAATTTGAGCGGCCGCGGATGCGGCGGCTGGGAGCCGGTACACTGCCGCCAGACGTATGATGGCCGCGTCGTCCTTGTTATAGTAAGAGATGGGCGGCTGTGGCAGATAAGACGACTTGGGTGTGTAACCTCTTGAGAAGACGCCTTGAAAGAAACGGTAGTGGGAACAGCTTGCAGTCACCGGGAGATGGCCGCGGGACCCTTGCTGACTGTTTGCCGGAAGAGGTTTGGGCCGATGCTCCCGGCAGCGGCGGTGGTGCCGCCAGCTGTGGAGCGAGGGGCATGCGGGGTGTCCCAAGGTCAGCGGTGCGTGCCTCCTCGTTGCAGGTGTGAATACTTCTGCCGTATCGTGGAGTGGCTTGCAGGGTTCGTAGCAGTGCAGTGAAGCGGGGGAGCGGCTTGTAGATTATGGCCCTCGCTATCGGCTGCGTAGGCCTGTGGGTGTGCTCGGGGCTTGTAGGCTTGACGCCTGTAGAGTTGCTTGAAGCTGGTGTGCTCGAGGCTTGTAGGCTGGACGCCTGTAGAGTTGCTTGTAGCTGGTATGCTCGAGGCTTGTAGGCTGGACGCCTGTAGAGTTGCTTATAGCTGATGTGCTCGAGGCTTGTAGGCTGGACGCCTGTAGAGTTGCTTGTAGCCGGTGTGTTCGAGGCTTGTAGGCTGGACGCCTGTAGAGTTGCTTATAGCTGGTGTGCTCGAGGCTTGTAGATGGCGCCTTGTGAGTTGCACGTTGGTGGCGACTTGTGAGATGCTTGTAGCTGGCGCCTTGTGAGTTGCACGTAGGTGGCGACTTGTGAGATGCTTGTAGCTGGCGCCTTGTGAGTTGCACGTAGGTGGCGACTTGTGAGATGCTTGTAGCTGGCGCCTTGTGAGTTGCACGTAGGTGGCGACTTGTGAGATGCTTGTAGCTGGCGCCTTGTGAGTTGCACGTAGGTGGCGACTTGTGAGATGCTTGTAGCTGGCGCCTTGTGAGTTACACGTAGGTGGCGACTTGTGAGATGCTTGTAGCTGGCGCCTGGTGCGTTGCCGCGGACGGCAGGTGCGTTGACTCCTTCTTCCCTTGTACGCCTGTCCCCGGAGTTTGTTGGTGAGTTCTCGTGGCTTGGAGGAGAACGAGGTAGCGAAGGCACAGGCGCGGGGTGACCGCTGCCAACCAGATGCAACGGGCTTGTCGGGGGGCGTTTAAAGGGTGTTGATTAAGACTTCAGCTTCCTTAAGGCGAATTATATTCGTAGCCTTTATGTACAAGAAGCGACGGAGCGAGAGCGACTGTCGTTGTGTGTCAGTCGGACTCTCGTGAAGGAGTCGCGAGTTACAGGTTGGAAAATAATTGTTACAATTGGTCACGTATGTCAAGGTGACCTCCACGCACCATCGGAGTGCGAAGTATACAAAACTGAGACGGTAAACACTGACGGACGACATTCCTATAAGGTGGCGTGATCTATCTGTCGTGGGTTTTTTCCATTGACAATTGTATGCCTAATTCGTGGTGATATTAAATAATAATAATACATTGATATCCTACTATAACACCGGGATCACGAAACAGTCCGTGAAAACCCTGAAACTTCTACGAGAGGCTTTTAAACAGGCGAACCGAGGCGCCGACGGGTTAAGGATACGTGCCGTGCAGCCTTACTGTCCCTTCCCAGCAGCACTGTGTGTGTGTGTGTTTACAGCTGACGGTGTGTGTGTGTGTGTGTGTGTGTGTGTGTGTGTGTGTGTCAGTGTGTGCTCTAATCTCTATGCCTACCCATTTCCCTGCAGTGTAGATATAATTACACATTTCGGAGAGTAGAAACCAGTTCGGACTCCCAACGCTTTACAGCTGTTTTCACATATTCGGTTCCGTATTCAACTGTTCCAATGACTGCCCCGAGGTGTCTTTCGCCAGTCACTGACAGTTTCACGTTACTGCTTTGGAATGCTGTTTTGGCCCGATCGTATGCCTCTGGTTTTACAATCACCACAGACTTAGTGGCGTTGGGACGGTAATCTATTTTAGGGCCGTGTTCATTGACGAGGTCCCACCATTTCCTGAGGTCTGCAGACTTTCCTACCCCTGTGAGGTCATCCGCATACGCCACCTGTTTGACGTTGGTGTTTTCATGGCGGATGATGTCCTGCAGCTTCGTCATTCCCAGGGCAAACATTGCCATGGCCACTGGGTCGCCCTGGGTGGTGCCCTCTGAGGATTACTGCTACTACTACTACTACTACTACTACTATTACTACTAATATTACTACTATTATTACTACTACTACTTCTACTACTACTACTACTACTACTACTACTACTACTACTACTACTACTACTATTACAATTACTACTACTACTACTACTACTACTACTACTACTACTACTACTACTTTTTTTTTTACGGGCCTCCATCTGTTAGAGTTGCGTTGTGAGCGGTATATTTTCTCATATCCTTTCACAAAGCAATTCATTGGCCCCACCCCGCCAATGACTGTGGCCGACAACCATCTTTATTTAATATTACAAACTTTACTAAACATTTTATTTTTAAGCTAACAGAGCTTGTGGTTGATACGACTATCAACCACCGTCGCCTCAAAGTCCAGGTCAGCAATGCGGGTGGTTTTGGGTGCAGGTGACCTGGTTCCTCTCAGGCAGACCAAGGCTGACCTCAGGAGGGAGAAGGACAGCCTGCATCTCATCCAGGCGACCACACTGCTTCTTGGCTGTTGTTTCTTATCCGCCAGTGTTTCGGCGAGTCTTGCGTAGAAGCTCTGCGCCCTTGGTCCCATCCCTCCTGCCGTCGTGAATACTACCGGGGTGAAGGAGCCCTGGTCCACATTCTGTATTATTTCTTCATATGCTCTGTTCTTCTCTTGTTCGTTTCTTCTGTGGGCTGCATCAAGGGTCAGGTCTCTGTGGCAATGGGCCATAGGATCAAAGATCCTTATATCAAAGTATGCCCTTTGTCCACGAGTCCAAAACCCTCTGGCGCTAACATCCACTCGTGCTTCGTTCGAAACATTAGCGGTGCGTCTGGCGAGGTGTTCGCCTTGCAGAGGGAGCAGCATGGGTTCCACAGTCACGTCGTGGCAGACTTCTTTCAGCATCTGAGCTGTTACGTCTCTTACTTCATCATGTCTCATGCAGACGTATGTCTGGTATGTCTGGTATGGCCAGCCATACCTGAGGGCAAGGGCATCAGTAAATTCTTTTTTGTTTAAGTTGAAGCCTTTTGCCCTGATAGGTAGTGTGGTTAGCCAGTTTGAAGCGCCCACTTCCTGTGCAATATCTGTCCTCCTCCTTGTGTCTTCTGGGAGTTCTCTCATTAGGTCACTCAGAGTGTCTCTGTTTTCCTTCTCTGTTTATGGAGATTTCATTCCTTAGTGACCTAATATCTTGAGGGTTGTCTTCACCCCTTTCATTTTGATTGATAATATATCCGGTCAAGGAGGCTGTGATTCGGATTGAGTTCCCGAATTCAGACTCAGCCAGATTTTGCGGGTTGGTGATGGCGAGCCCACCCATTCTTGGCGGCAACTCCAGCAATCTTCTCTCCTGGTCACTGGGACATCTCCCATTTGCTATCGCCGGTATGAAGGTGTTTCTGATAGCATCTTCCAGAGGTTTTAGTAACGGAGCAACATCAGGAACTGTCCTCATGAGGTAGTTCCATTTATGCTTGACACCGTACGTAAATGCTGCGTAGGCTGCCTGCGGTTCTGTTTTGGCGATCTCGCTCAGTCTCTGCAGTTCGGACTCCCAGCGCTTTACAGCCGTTTTCACATATTCGGTTCTGTACTCAGCTGTTCCAATGGCTGCCCCGAGGTGTCTTTCTCCAGTCACTGACAGTTTCACGTTACTGCCCTGGAATGCTGTTTTGGCCCGATCGTATGCCTCTGGTTTTACAATCACCACAGACTTCGTGGCGTTGGGATGGTACCCTATTTTAGGGCCATGTTCATTGACGAGGTCCCACCATTTCCTGAGGTCTGCAGACTTTCCTACCCCGGTGAGGTCATCCGCATACGCCACCTGTTTGACGTTGGTGTTTTCATGGCGGATGATGTCCTGCAGCTTCATCATTCCCAGGGCAAACATTGCCATGGCCACTGGGTCCCCTTGGGTGGTGCCCTCTGAGGATTGTATGGCCACCGGGTCTCCAAGTCGTTGGTTATTATGACTGCTGATGAACAGTCTGGCAGGTTCCTTGTATGTATTTTCAATATATTGGGCGAATATAGGGCACTTGATTTTGATGTTGTGCAGTGCTGTCTCCCTATTGATGTTGTTGAACGCATTTGCAGCGTCCACCATCAGCACCGCCTCGCATTCTGGGTCTTCGAACATTCTCCTGACAGCGTGAATGACCGCTTCACATCCAGCCTGCTGACCCGCACACACTTGGAGGTTTCCCACCGCCTTCCTCACGTCGTCCTTCACCACCTCCATGACAGCCTTGCCTATGATCCTCCTGAGCACCTCCCCTATCCCGATGGGGCGACAGCCTGGTTTTTTATCCAGCGGGATGAGCCGGCAGGCCATCAAAGGCTCGAGGTGTTGGCAATTCTCTGACGCCAATTTTCTTGCTAGGGCGGCTATTGCGTCGCGAAGATCCACAGCTGGATTACCAAAGATGTTCTTACTGAGGAGGTGTTTCCACCCCTTGGCATCCAAGCCTGATGGTCCAGCCGCTCCCTGCGTGTGAAGGGCGTGCTTCCAGATCACGTCACCGCTAATATGGTCGAAGACAACTCGATGCGGTGGGGTGTAGTCTCCAAGGAACTTCATTTCTGGGTGTGGAGGTCTAGCATCTGGATGCTTGTCCTTGAGGATCTGGCGTGTCTCTTCCGTCATGGGAAGGACTCCCGCTGCCTCATCTTCTATTGACAGTGATCTAGTTGCCATGGCCACTTTGCCTTGTCTCATCTTGTCAGCAAAGTTTCTAGCCCTGTCGTTACTGTCCTTCTTGCGACTGTTACGTCTGCCTAGTCTCTCCTGCAGTGTTTTAGCCTCGTCAAGTAGCTTCCGGACGTCCCCTTTCCTCCACAGCTCCATTCTTCTTTGTACCGCCTTCACGTCCTCAGATTGTTTCGACTTTTTGTGAGTCCGTTGGCATATGAGGTGCGGTAGTATGGCCAGAATCTTTAAAGCGTAGGGGGCGATTTGCGTGGAGTTGTTGTACGCTCTAATGAGGTAGGTTTTCTCCTCTATCAAGGTTTTGGTGGCGTTACATCTCGGGGCCTCAAATACGTTATTGGGAGAAAACGTTACCACATGATTGTAAGCGTCTCGCACCCACTCCTCTGTCTCCTCGAGTGTCCACCTCTGCCAGAAGCGGAGCTCGCGCGAGGCGTCCTCACCCTGGTCACCTTGCCCTTGTCTCTCGCCACCTGCACCCCTCTCCACCTGATCATCTCCAGTGCCTTCATTGGCCTGTCCACCCAGCACCACTTGTGGTTGCTCCCCAGTTTCCACATCCTGCCGTTGATTGTTTGGGTTTCGACAATCTCCACCTCTCTTACAGTTCACACAGGGCTGGCCTCGTCTTACGCACGAGCATTGAACACAGTTTTGATTTCGAGACGAACAAATGCAACATTGAGGGGGCTCCATTTCGGTGCCATTATGCATGCTAGTGTATCTTAGTTGCTATTTGTGGTGATGAATAGAGCAATAGTAGTAGACCCCACTTTTACTCTTGTCTCCCCCTATATACCTACACACAGACATACACTTACATATGCTTACTCTACCTTTACGGTAATATTAGAATGATTGTTTATTTTTCCACTACCATTGCTCCTCGCCAACACTTTACAATTTTACTAATGCACCTGACCCTACACATTAAAGTTGAGTAGTAGTAGTAGTAGTGATATCATTACCAGCAGTTCGCCGAGTCAGATACTCTGTATTTTATGGCCCTCAGGCGGGGGTGGGAAGTTACTGGGCAGCGGGGAGGGGTTAGCAGGGACCCGGGAAGTGAGGGGATGTGCGTGGGTAGCGTTAGGGGGTGGGGGGGGTTAGGGGCTGTTACTGTTTGCCCTCGGTCTTGAAAACTGACCCACCTCCGCCCATCCCGACACGCCTGCCAGAACTCACCACTCCCTTATGAATCACTGACATTTAATCTATTTGACATACTGAGAAAATATATTGGATGATGTACATGGAAAAACTATAACTTGCTCTCTCTCTCTCTCTCTCTCCCTCTCTACTCACTCCCCCTCCCCCTCCTCCTCTACCACTCTCCCCCCTCTTCTCCACTCTCTTTCCCTCCTTTCCCCTCTCTCCCTCTTTCCCTCCCTCTTTCCCTCAGCTCTGCCTTCCAATTTTCCACCTTCCGTCCGTCCGTCACAGAGTCGAGCGTCGCTCACAAGCACCGAGGGGAC